>NC_041058.1:878803-908803 GCF_900634775.1 Gouania willdenowi | reverse complement strand
CACACACACACACACACACACACACACGGCAGTGAACGTACCTGGTGTGACGGCCATGCTGGTTTTCTATCTACTGGTTCTACCCACTGGTTTGTGGGCCTCCAGGAGGTCCAAACGGGTCCAGGAGCAGAGCTCAGCCACTGGGATGGACTGGCTCTACTGGGAAACTGAGCCATTGGCTGGACCGTGGGAATCTTCACCATGACCGGTGAGACAGCAGTTGTTGTTATTGTCTGACTTTATTGTTGTTTTATGTGGTTTTGGTGTATTTAGTGTAATTATTTCATTAGTTTGAGTGTGTGATGTAAAATGTGTGTATTTTTAGTAAATATTTTGTGTATTGTTACGTTGTGTTACAGCTACGTGGGTGGTGGAGGTCTGATCATAGACTGAGATGATATACACGCCTTCCATGGGACTGACGTGGACGCTCCTCATGCTCACAGCGCACAGCACCTCCTTCATCATTGGTCACAGCATTATTATTATTATTATTATTATTATTATTATTATTATTATTATTATTGTTATTATTATCATTATCATTATCATTATTATTATTATCATTATTATTATTATTATTATTATTATTATTATTGTTATTATTATCATTATCATTATTATTATTATTATCATTATTATTATTATTATTATTATTATTATTGTTATTATTATTGTTATTATTATTGTTGTTATTATTACTTTTATTGTTTGTGTGTATTTTTATTTTTATTATTGTCTGGGTTTCTTATTCATAATGAATAAAAATGTGATTCACTTTTTAGAATTTCTGTCCTGATTCTGACCTTTAGTATGAAAATAAAATACATTGTGTTGGTCAAAATGACTGATATATATAATATGTTGATAATATATAATATGATAGTAATATTCCTCAGTGAAGGTGTTGATCATGTGACCTACAGGTGTAAACGTGCTGAGAAAAGGAAGGACCTACTGCAGTGTTTGAAGGTCCATATGTTCTGTTTCCAGGAGGTTTGGTGTTTGCTGGTCCAATGAGGTCCATGAAGTGTGTGACCATGATGGATCCGTTCTACAGGAGGTTTGGAAAGTTTCCCACGGCCGCCCTCAGTGTGGTTTCACTGCAGTGTGACGTGACCTGGGTAACCACCACCATCGGTACTACAGACCACATCCTGGTGATAGATGGAACAGCCTTGATGGCTGGCTATGGGAGCCAATGATGATTAACGATTAGTTTTTGAATCAGGCGAGTACGATATTGAGAACCTTGAGTCCTGGTCTCCAGCAGTGATCCATTAAGGAGGCCTTTCAACTAGTGAGCATTCAACTTCTCCAAGTTGGATTCAATTCTGTGTAAAGGTTCCAAAGCAGCCTCCTGCTTACTTTTAAGTTTGTTCATCACATGAGTCTGAGTGTTGAGAACCTTGCTCCATCCATCAGAAATGACTGGCAGTCTTCTTAAAACAGCTGCTAACGTAATAGGTCGGAAAGCTGCCAGCTCCAATCAGCAGCATGCCTACTACCATCATTCCTATCACGTAGACGTCTTCCACATCCTTGGATAGGCGGGCTCACCACTGCCTTGTTCTTCTGATGTTCTCCTAATGTTTAGCTGATGTTCTAGTGATGTTCTCCTGATGTTCTTCCAGTGCTCCCCCAATGTTTTCCCAATGTTCTATTGATGCTCCCCAATGTTCTTCCAATGTTCTACTGATGTTATCCCGATGTTCTACTGATTTTCTCCTGATGTTCTCCCGATGCTCCCCCGATGTTTTCCCAATGTTCGACTGATGCTTTCCCGATGTTCTCCCAATGATCTTCCGATGTTCTAGTGATGTTTTCCCGATGTTCTACTGATGCTCTCCAAATGTTCTACCACTGTTCTCCTGATGTTCTATTGATGTTCTCCCAATATTATCCCGATATTCTACTGATGGTCTCCCAATGTTCTGATTTTCTCCCGTTGCTCTCCTGAATATCTCCCGATGTTTTAGTGATGTTCTCATGGTGTTATCCCGATGCCTTCCTGATGTTCTCCTGGCGCTCCTCACAGTGGGAACCATGATGGTGGTCCTGGACCTTCCGTTCTCTGTGTGTATTCGGATCTCTGCGCTGGTTGCAGTAGGATACACGTTGGTTGGAGGTCTTTACTCCGTGGCTTACACCGACATCATTCAACTCATCCTCACCTTCATCGGCTTGGTGAGGTTCTCCTCAGGGTTCTACTCAGGGTTCACCTGAAGGTTCTCTTCAGGTTCTCCGCGGGGTTCTACTCAGGTTCTCCTTAAGTTTCTCCTCAGGTTCTACTCAGACTTCTACTCAGTGTTTTCCTCTTGTTCGCTGTGTGAGGTTCTCCTCAGAGTTCTACTCAGGTTTCACCTTAAGGTTCTTATCAGGGGTCTACTCATTGTTCATTAATCAATACATTCATATCACATCTCAGAGATAATAAGGTGTGTAGATTCACAGGCGGCACAATAACAGGTCACATGATCATTCTGTGTGTGTGTGTGTGTGTGTGTGTGTGTAGATGATCTGTCTTCCTTTTGTGATGTTAAACCCTCTCTGTGGAAACATCAGTCACACTCTGATGAACAACACTCTGCATGGATTGGCTCCTCAGAGCCTCGGAGGGCGGGACTACTGATCGACAACTTCCTGTTCATGGTCAGAGCGTCACACATCTGTACACATCCTCGGAACTAAGTCATTCTGTCCCGTTGTGTGTATTTGTAGTACATTGTGTACCCTGGGTTATAACAGACTTTAATGTGTGTGTGCGTGTGTGTAGACTCTGGGTTGCCTAGGTTACCAGTGCTTCCACCAGAGGACGCTGTCTTCCTCTTCTCTGACATCAGCTCGTCTCACGTGCGTCGCTGCAGCTCTTCTCTTCTTCATATTTGGAGTTCCTCCCATCCTACTGGGAGCTGCAGCGTCATCCATGGGTAGGCCTGACCCCTAACCTCTGACCCCTGACCTCTGACCCCTGACCTCTAACTCCTAACCTCTGACCCCTGACCTCTGACCTCTAACCCCTGACCTCTGACCCCTGACCTCTAACTCCTGACCTCTGACCCCTGACCTCTAACTCCTGACCTCTGA
Organism: Gouania willdenowi; assembly: GCF_900634775.1. Taxonomy (NCBI): domain Eukaryota; kingdom Metazoa; phylum Chordata; class Actinopteri; order Blenniiformes; family Gobiesocidae; genus Gouania; species Gouania willdenowi. Next base: position 905,716 of record NC_041058.1, on the reverse strand, counting down.
CCCCTGACCTCTAACCTCTAACCCCTGACCTCTAACTCCTGACCCCTGACCTCTGACCCCTGACCTCTGACCCCTGACCTCTAACCCCTGACCTCTGACCCCTGCAGCCACATGTTCAAGCTGTCCTCCCTCAGACTGGAACATGACCTCCTACGGTTCTCCGTCTCCGTACGTTAGAGGAGAAGCAGCGATGGTGCTGCCCCTCACTCCCCCCTTCGTCTCCATAATTGGTCTGGGGTGTGTGGCCGCCGCCGTGATGTCATCAGCTGACTCAGCATTACTCTCTGCAGCATCAGTCTTCACCATCAACATCTACAAGAGCGTCCTGAGGCCTCAGGTCAGTGAAAGGTCCTCAACTAGAGCAGTCATAGGGCCCAAACATCACACTGATCACCATCTGTCTGCTTTTGTGTGTTTATCACCTCATTTGTTATACTTTTATTTTCTGTTTTGTTCTTTGTGGCATCCAGTGTGGACGGGGAAATATGTTTTCTTACTGTGCACATGATAATAAACACTTTGAATCTTGAATTTTGTGTGTTTATTCTGTTGTTTTGTGCATTTATTGTGTCGTTTTGTGTTTATTGTGTCTTTTTGTGTGTTTTTGAGACTCGTCATCATTCTTCTTCTCTGTGTGTGGTCCAGGCGTTGGACGGGGAGCTGCTGTGGGTGGTCCGGGCCGTGGTTCTGTGTGTGGGCATCCTCAGCTCGTCTCTGTCCGTCCTCAAACACAGCGTCATCATGTTCTGGTTCATCGGCGCCGAGGTGTGGTACGTTGCAGCCTGTTCTTCAGTGTGTCTAACGTCTACGGCTGCGTTAGCGGCGTCATCGTTGGCCTGATGCTGAGGCTGCTCAGTGGGGACCCCACCCTCGGACTCCCCGCATTCCTACATTCCCCAGGATGCACCTTGGAGAACGGCGTGTACGTGCCCCGGTGAGGACGGTGTCCATGCTGTGCTCCCTGGGCTCCGTACTCCTGGTCTCCTACGTCACTGTGACAGCAGAGACGCCGTGTGATGAGAAACGCAGCGTCTCACCAGCAGGAGGCGCCACTGGACCTGACGGAGCTGAGGTGGTGAACGTCTGAGCTGCACCATGTGGACCAACATTCATAGCAGCACATTTAACATGCAAACGATTTGTTTTCAAAAAAGTTTTACAATCAAACCAATAGTGGGTGAAAGTCACTGTGAGGAATACCACAGAAGAAGAAGGAGGCCCTTTTATTATCAACATGTAGAACAGCATGTGCTTCTCAGTGACAGGAGGGGCCGTGTGTGGGCGGAGCCATTGTAGCGCTGAAATCTGCTGCGAGAGGCACCATTGGTCAGTTTGTGATGTTCCAGAAAAAACATAAAATCAGTGCAAAATTTGTGTGAGAGAAAGAACGAAACGAGGACTTTAACACAATGTTATACATCTACGTATATACATGTACATGTACAGTATGTATGTATAGATCAATATATATATATATACTGTATCACCAAGGCAGAGCTGTTGGTGAATCAAAGTGACATTTGTCACAACATTATTGACAGATACACCATGTGACACATGTGGTAAACATCTGTAGAACAACATCAGTTTTATTACAAACACATTTAGTGACACTTTAAAGACTTTCAGCCCTTTAAAGGTCATGTGACATTTTCCCTTTCCATTAAATCACACACACACACACACACACACACACACACACACACACACACACACACCACACACACACACGCACACACCACACACACACACACACACACACACACACACACACACACACACACACACACACACACACACACACACACACACACACACTCTCTCTTCCTGTCGGGCCTGGGAAACAATGAGGAGGAAACAGAGCGAAGGAAAGAACTTTTCCTCTTTTGGTTTTTTAATCAAATGTCACCAAACATTTAAATCTCACACTTTCACTTCATTTTATTAGAAATCAAAACGTAGATGTTACACACATGGCTGAGCAAGGTCAAAGGATAAAGGGGCGGGGCTACGTCTCAGGTTCATCTGGTAGATGCATAAATACACAGAAAATTAAAATGTACAACAAACAGAAAGTCTTTCACAAACAAAATCAATGTTCCCCATATTTTCCCATACAGTCTGACTTCTCTCTCTCTCTCTCTCTCTATATATATATATATATATATATATATATATATATATATATATATATATATATATATATATATATATACTGTATATTTATTTACATTTTCCAGAGGTAAAGTTCTAAACGTCGGCCTTAATCCACAATGGAACATTTGGTCTTTTCATCTAAGCGATCAATCCATTGATCAATGTTTGCTCACTCTGAGTTCATTTATGAGCCGTGGAGTCAGATCCTAACATGAAAAAGATATTGTATTTTGTGCACCAATCAGATACATTCTATCATCTATCTATCTATCTATCTATCTATCTATCTATCTATCTATCTATCTATCTATCTATCTATCTATCTATCTATCTATCTATCTATCTATCTATCTATCTATCTATCTATCTATCTATCTATAAAAGCAAGAAGGTCTGCGTGTGTGGGTGGTGTGTGGAGTGAATTTCTCCCCGATGCGGTGCCCAAGTTTGTGCATCGTTATTTTGGAATGATTTGGTCATTTCAAAATGTTTATTTTAATTTTATTTCGACTTGACGGCACATTCATGTTCACCCAGAAGTGAAACCTATTGAGCTTTTGACCTCAGTATGTGAGGGGGCATCATCTGTATCTATTTCACTGCACAGCTCCTCACTCGCCCAGAGCCACTGCAGACACGGACTGTAAAGACACGAGTGAGAGAGAAGTAGAGAGTTTATACAGGAGTCTCACTGATTGGACCTGATGTGAGTCACTGATGTGCGTGCATGTGCGCGGCTAAAGCACGTGTGTGTATGTGTGTGAGTCACAGAGTAGCGAGACACACACACGCCAAACCACAACAATAATATTAAATGATTAAAAATACACAAAAACTAAATAATTTTACAAAAATATGCAAAATGACAACAGAAATGCACAAAACTACACTAAAAAAATATACAAAATACACAAAATTACTTCAGAATCACTACAATGGCAACAAATGTGTGTGTGTGTGTGTGTGTGTGTGTGTGTGTGTGTGTGTGTGTGTGTGTGTGTGTGTGTGTGTGTGTGTGTGTGTGTGGTGTGTGTGTTGTGAGTGGATCAGAAGATGACGAGAGATATAAAAGCAGATTAAAAACGCCACAGTATCCAGCTGTGTGCGCACATGTGTGTGTGTGTGTGTGTGTGTGTGTGTGTGTGTGTGTGTGTGTGTGACCCTGATCCCTACACTCAGCTCTAATTTACACACAGGCAGCTCCTCCCACTCGTTCTTCACTCCGTCGTCCAATGAAAAGCAGGTTCTTTTGTTGTTGTTTTCTACAGGGATCCTGAACCACAACTACAATAACTGGGTTTTATAATGCTTATTTTAGTTCATTAGAGTGATTATGATATTTATGATGATGGTAATGATCTTGATTAGAAGAGTCAGTCTTTGTCTGTCACTGGGCAGAGGATGACCAGAAATAATCAAAACTATTGAAATAATTCCACCTACTCGGCACTAAATACTGTTCAATTTCCACTTACTTACAAAATGAGATTCTTTAAAATGTTTGTTAACACTTGTTTTTTTATAGTATTTTGAGCAAAATGTTGTGGTCGGACAAAAAGGGGGGACATTTCTCTCTCACACAATGATTGTAATCATCGCTAACACATCATACAGTCATCGCTAACACATCATGTAATCATCGCTAACACATCGTACAATCATCGCTAACACATTGTACAATCATTGCTAACACATCGTACAATCATTGCTAAAACATCGTGTGATCATCGCTAACACATCATGTAATCATCACTAACACATCGTACAATCGTCTCTAACACATCGTGTAATCATCACTAACACATCGTACAGTCATCACTAACACATCGTACAATCGTCTCTAACACATCGTGTAATCATCGCTAACACATTGTACAATCATCGCTAACACATTGTACAATCATCGCTAACACATCGTACAATCATTGCTAAAACATCGTGTGATCATCGCTAACACATCATGTAATCATCGCTAACACATCGTACAGTCATCGCTAACACATCGTACAGTCATTGCTAACACATCGTACAGTCATTGCTAACACATCGTACAGTCATTGCTAACACATCGTACAATCATTGCTAACACATCGTACAATCATCGCTAACACATCGTACAATCATCACTAACACATCGTACAATCATCGCTAACACATCGTACAATCATCGCTAACACATCGTACAATCATCGTTAACACATCGTACAGTCATTGCTAACACATTGTACAATTATCGCTAACACATCGTACAATTATCGCTAACACATCGTACAATCATTGCTAACACATCGTGTGATCATCGCTAACACATTGTGTAATCATCGCTAACACATCGTACAGTCATCGCTAACACGTCGTACAATTATCGCTAACACATCGTACAATCATTGCTAACACATCATGTGATCATCGCTAACACATTGTGTAATCATCGCTAACACATCGTACAGTCATTGCTAACACATCGTACAGTCATCGCTAACACATTGTGTAATCATCGCTAACACATCGTACAGTCATCACTAACACATCGTACAGTCATCGCTAACACATCGTACAGTCATCGCTAACACATTGTGTAATCATCGCTAACACATCGTACAATCATCACTAACACATCGTACAGTCATTGCTAACACATCGTACAGTCATCGCTAACACATTGTGTTATCATCGCTAACACATCGTACAGTCATCGCTAACCCATCGTACAATCATCACTAGCACATCGTACAGTCATCGCTAACACATCGTACAATCATCACTAACACATCGTACAATCATCGCTAACACATCGTACAATCATAGCTAACACATCGTACAATCATCGTTAACACATTGTACAGTCATTGCTAACACATTGTACAATTATCGCTAACACATCGTACAATTATCGCTAACACATCGTACAATCATTGCTAACACATCGTACAATCATCGTTAACACATCGTACAGTCATTGCTAACACATCGTACAATAATCGCTAACATCGTACAATTATCGCTAGCACATCGTACAATCATCTTTAACACATCGAACAATTATTGCTAAAATGTCCTGAATGCTTCTTGTTGCTGATGGCTGGTAAACAATTTACAGTAGAAGAAGAAGAAGAAACTGAGGACAAAAATTACCCTGGAACATGAATGATTAATATTTAGGCTTTTTTTACTGACTGGTCCTGGTCCTGGTCCTGGTCCTGGTCCTGGTCCTGGTCCAGTCTGAGGGACGTGCACTATAGCCTGTGTGTGTGTGTTATGTGGTGTGTGTGAGGTTCTCCTGAGGATGAAACTGTGTGTGTTGTTGATCGTCCTGTAAATCCACCTCTTTTATTCTTTTCTCCTCTTTTATTCTCCTCTTTTCTTTCTACTCTCAGGGAAATGGATTGCGCTGAATGTCAGAATCTCACAGAAGAGCTGGCCTTGTTGCCGAGCAACGACCACTCAGAAACACACGCTTCCTGACACTGTGGCGTCTCCACGGCAACCACTACTGGGGTCCCCGTGGTAACCAGAGAGCGTGGGAGTTTGGAGCCTGAGCGTTTGAGTTGGACTTATTCTGAGTCTAAGTTTGAGTCTGATCGTCTTTGAGCTGATTCTCACAGATGTCAGTGAACGCAGCACATGGGACAGTAGTGAGCTGCATGCTGGGAAATCACCTGCTTGACCTTTGACCTCCCTCTGCAAATGTCTAAGGTGTCTGGTGTCTGAGTGATAATCTCAGACACACACACACACACACACACACGCACGGTTGTCCTTCACATGCACAGTGTCGTCTTCTGTGTGTCATTGTGATTATTATAACACAATTACACACACATTCATACTCAAAGACACACACACACACACACACAAAGTTTACAAGACACTACAATAAAAACAAAAAACTGTCGACAAATCACACAAAACTACAATAACAGGACACAAAACTGTTTTTGTGTGTCATTGACACTGTTGTGTCCTGTTATTGTAGTTTTGTGTGATTTGTCGACAGTTTTTTGTTTTTATTGCAGTGTTGACAAAACTCAAAGAACTATAATAAAAAAAACAACATTGATGATAAAACACACAAAGCTACAGTAAAAGGGCAAAAAAGGGTGGACCTCCCCCCCCCCCCCCCCCCCCCCACACACACACACACACACGCACACACACACACGCACACACACACACACACACACACACACACACACACACACACGCGCGCACACACACACACACACACTCCGCCTCTGCTTTTTCTCCACTGGAATACGGAGGCGCTTCATTTGCTCACATTGCAGCCAACAGGGGCGGGTACACTGCGCTGCACGGATTTCCAAACGCACTGCGGAGTCTTTAATTAATTCGTTTATTTTTAACATTTCTTAGTTTTAATCACGCTAATGTTTACCGGCCTTCTTTAAATTTAATCAATATTTAGTAAAAATGATTGTTTTACAATATCAATCAATACAATACATCATATTTACAACCTAAACTTCACGAAAGTTCATGATAAGTTACGATGATATAATTTTTAAAGCTTTTATTAAATATCGTTATTTTCAGAGAAATTGATTAAACTTTAGCAGTGCTTTTTTTTTAATACAAAAACATATTTATATTTTTGGTGACTAATAAAAATGACATGAGACGAAAACCAATCAGAATCCATGCTATAGTGTGGTTTTATTGATCTTTGATCAAAGCTGTCTGTGTATTTACTCGTCGACTAAAATCGTCATGTCATTTATTTGACTAAAACTGACTGTTTTTTCTCTCTTTCTTTCTTTGTTTAGTGTTTATTATTTTTATTATAATATTTCTTTGAGCTTCTGGAACGAAAATAGTTTCCCCCTGAGATAAATAAAGTATTTCTGATTCTGATTTAGACAGATATCTGTCTAAACCCCGCCCGGGCGGTGTACGCTGTTGACTGTGAGCGAGCGCCCACGGCTCTGCGGAGGAGGGGATGTTAGCGGAGGGGGTTCGGTGGATTTGTGCACCGCGCCGCTGCCTTGTTCTCGCTCCGAGCTCCGTCCGTCCTTTGCTCCGACCCTGCCGGACTCAGCGCCTCTCCGTCGGACTGCAGGTGAGCCACAGACCGCTGCGGGCCGTCTACCCTTAAAACCCCGCACTGATTTATTTCAGCATCTGCGTGCACGACGGCCGTGTGCGTGGATGCTAAGCGAGGGATCACGCATCGAGTTTAGTGTAAAAAAAACAAAACAAAACAAAACCAAAAAAATCCCGCAGAGTTTGGGTGTGGAGCTCCGAGCTGCAGCGGGCCGCAGGAGTAAACACAGCCGGGAAGAGAGCTCCTTCACCGGCCTCGGGTCTCCTCCGAGCCTCGGTCCGCTGCGGAGGAAGAGGAGGAGGAAGATGACGATGCTGCTGCAGGAGATTATGTTACTGTTACTGCCTCTGGTTGTGGTTGTTGTTGTTGTCCTACTCTGGGTCTGTGATGGAGCCTCATTGATGATGGAGGAACAGGCGTGGTCGCTGACCTCAGCATGGAAAACATCACAGCTTCCACACCCAGTTTCACTGGTTCTTCACCATGGTTTTACTATGGTTCCTGACTGGTATCTACTGTGGTTCTACTCTATGGTTCTTTACTGGGTCTACCTTAGTTCTACTCATTGGTTCCTGACTGGTCTCTGGCCTTGTTCCTTACCACGGACTTTGCTTGGACTGGGTTCTAATCTGGTTCTACTCTTGAGTTCCTTACTGTTCTCTACCCAGGTCTGGTTCTACTCTCAGGTCTTATCTAATTGTCTTCTGGGTATTCTTTAACTTCTCCTCTGGTTCGTTCCTGGTTCTACGTCAGTCCTCCTCTGGGTGCAGAACCTTTTCCCTGGGATGTAAACTATCAACAATAACAAAGGCTGGTTCATCCCTGGTTCTAGTCTGGCCTTCTGTACCCCCTGGTTTTTAACGTTATTCTCCTCTGGTTTCTTCGTTATGTCCCATGGTTCTCTCCTGGTTCTCTTCTGGTTCTCTCCTGGTTCTCCCATGGTTCTCTCCTGGTTCTCTCCTGGTTCTCTCCTGGTTCTCCCATGGTTCTCCCATGGTTCTCCCATGGTTCTCCTCTGTATACTCTGAGCTTGTCCTCCAGTCCTGTCTGCTGTAACCTGGTTTTCTGTTCCTGGTTTTTGGATGGTGAGCATCTCCTGGTTCTTCTGTGACTAAGAGACGGTTCTCTGGAGGTTTGTGTGTGCGCGTGTGTGTGTGTGTGTGTGTGTGCTCCTATGGGAGTGTGTTTGTGCTGATGTAATGACTTCCTCACTCTGGGATCATGTATTTCTGTCTGAGGGCGTGGAGCTGCGTCCATGGTTTTACTTTATTGCTCCTCGTAAAGCTCCAGACGTCGCCCTGTTGGAGACCTGGGAACATTTGACTGTGTGATGGAACGTTCCCCTGATTTAACCCTAAAAAGTTGCAAAAAAAACAAACAAACTGTAATATAGATCAACGTTCATCTCCTGATCTGATAATCAATAACTATGTAGATAGACGAGTCGTCATTTTTTCTCTAATCTGACTCATCACAGGCTGTTAAACTTCCTGAAATTGTTCCAAACATCAAAAAACAGTTAATAGAGCTAAATATTGTCATTGATATTATATTTATCTGCTGTAAAAATGTCTGTTAGCTAAACATGCTAATGCTAACATAAGACAGTGAAATATGTTGTAAATGTGTGATATTGTCTCTAAACATGTGGGTGAAGGTTTATAGGTCTGTGTCATAGATATAGTTTTATTTCTGAAGGCTTAGAAAATAAAATAAAAAACAACAATATTGATATTTTTGTTTCAAGAAGTGAATTCTATAATTTACGTCTTTTGTCTGCGATCATCAAAAAGCCAAGTCCGTCTGACTGATACAAAGATACTTTATTATACATACAAACAGATGATGTTTCATCTTCTTCTTCTTATTTCGTCCTTGTTCATTTCTAACAATGACTCAGCAGAAAAAAGCTTTTAGTGAATTTGAAACATGACGACGTCTAATCAATCACCCGTTTTCTGGGGAAATCAGTTCTGGTTGATTTTTTTTGCTCCACAACGTAATGTAAATCCCGCGTTCATCACATGGCGGAGCTAAGATGACATGGAGTGTGCGTTCATGATGAACGTTAGCTGATTTAGCCTCTATTATTATATAAGATCTGTAGTTAAAGTTCATTCCAGGTACCCTTTAATTCTGACATCACTTCCTGTTTACTCCACGCAGCAGTGAAACACGTCCTAAATGACTTAACGATCCATCGTCAGCTCATGTTTCAGAAGCCGCTCACCATCTAAAGCAGCACACCAGTGTCTGAGAGGATAATGTTAACGTCCCAAACGACATGGAGAAGGATTGTAAATGTACACGATACGCTCAGACGTATGAAGGGAAATGAGTGACTTATTCTGTGGGAGTTTCATGGAAAAATGAGTTTCTGGTGAAATAAAAGAAGCATTTTTGAGATCAAACCTGGTTTTTACTGAGGAACATAAAGATCTGAAGGAGACTCCTTTACTTCTTTAGCACCAATACAATCACAGCAAACAGGAAGTAGGAACCCTAAGAGACTCAATGAAGCTTCAAACGTCAACACTGCTGCTTTAGTCTGTCACATTTTTATTATTTATACCTATTTTTTTATCCTTTTTATTCACTTTTACTGTATAATTTATTTTTCTTGATTTAACTTATTAATTTGTTTTGATTGTAATATTGGGACACACACACACACACGCACACAGACTCTTTTAAACGCTCTGACTGCTGTGATTTCTCTGAAAGGCCAATCGATGCAGACAGACTAAAGGAGGAGCTTTACTTTGCTCCTCCGTCTCTGTGCTCACTCAGGTTTCTCAACGTTGTGTGTGTGCGTGTGTGCGTGTGTGACGAAGCAGAGCTGTAAATCATCTCCTCTCTGCAGCAGCTGGATCCTCCACAGTCTCTGCAGCGAGGCCTCGTCTTACATAATGTGGTCAGTCAGCGCCGTGATGAGCTCTTAGACCAAGGCCTGAAAACAGGGGGGTCTGCAACTAAAAACTTAGGCTGAGTTGGAGATATGTCACTTCCTCCAGATTTTATGTGATCGTGAAAAACAGAAATAAATTATGGAATTTAGTTCCTGAAATCAAAGTGGAATTATTTGAATTTTTACCTCAATTTTTATTTGATCTTTTCAACAAAATAAAGCAGAAATTGCGATGTGAACAGATAGACCTCAATCACAGCGTAGTGGATCTAATCACAGCGTAGTGGATCTAAATCACAGCGTAGGAGATCTAATCACAGCGTAGGAGATCTAAATCACAGCGTAGTGGATCTAAATCACAGCGTAGTGGATCTAAAATCACAGCGTAGTGGATCTAAATCACAGCGTAGGAGATCTAAATCACAGCGTAGGAGATCTAAATCACAGCGTAGTGGATCTAAATCACAGCGTAGTGGATCTAAATCACAGCGTAGTGGATCTAAATCACAGCGTAGGAGATCTAAATCACATTTTCACTGTAAAATGGATGGCCCTAATGTTAGCTTTACCAAGTGTAGCAAAAACAGACGGACGCCTCAATACTCACGTAATATAAACATCTTTAACTGTGTGTGTGTGTGTGTGTGTGTGTGTGAGTGCGTGCGTGCGTGCGTGCGTGCCTGCGTCCTGAGAGCAACATCTCTCTCTTACTGCGTTGGTCCACTCCCTCATTACATCACAACTCAGCACTTTATGCGTTGATAACGCTGAGTCAGCGCTGCACTGTCTGACTCCATCAGGAGATTTTCCTGCTTTAAAAACTAAATTATCTTGTATAAAAAATAAGAATAAAGTTAAAAAATGAAAAATAAACTAAATTATCCTGTATGATAAAAATAAAATAAAAAAGAATAATCCAAATTACCCTGTATTTATTTTTTTTTAAATGTTAATAAAAAAACTAAATTCTTCTTAAAAACTACATATATTTTTAATTCACATTTCAACTCAAGTTTATCCTACAAACATATTTTTTATATTACTGTAATTGTTTTTATCATTATCAATATTATGTAGTATGTTTGTTTTAATTTAATTTTAGTTTTTATTTCATGTTATGAGTCGGATTTATTTGAGTCCTTACTGTCTTTGTGGATTCCGTGACCTGGGTCCTAAACCCAGATCCTGTGGCATTGACGGTGCGTTCACTGACTCCTGGAGGAGTCGTAGAGTGGTAAACTGTGTCTCTATATTTAGTGTGGTTTCTCCTCTGGGATCAAATCAAAGCTGCTGCTCCTCACTGTGTTCCACTTCCTGTCAGCTGGAGCCTTTCCACCACATTCCTCCTTTTCTTCTCTGAGCCAGAATGTGGTCTCTGTCCCCTTTATCACCCCCCTCCCCTCCCCCACACAGCCAGGGTCCCAGCTCAGAGTTCATTCTGCCCTCAGCGGGGCCTTCCAGGCAGAGAAACCACAGAACGCTGCAGTGTGGGAAGAAATGTTCAGCTGTGCTTTTCTAACCGTCACTGAAACAGGTTGGAAACAAAATGACATGAAAGACATGCAGCGCATCAGTCCTCTAGGACAGTGCACCATTTATAAAGTCAGTAAAAATGATGGTCCATTTCTTCTATGAATCTGTGATAACCAATTTAATTTATTCATCTGAATAATATCCACTGTTATCCAGGAACGTTTATTATATTATTATAGTCATCTTAAAGATGGAAATCCTGGGTTTAATCACTAATAAAATGGTTGAAAGTGACCAAAAATGGTGGAAAAGGAGGTGAAATGGGATTTTAAAAGGTTTCAAAGTGTTAATATTGAAACATTTAGTTTAAACTGGCAAATAATGACATGACAACTGGTGAATGTGGTTAAATTGACAGAAAATAATCATGAATATGGTTTAAAAGTGACAATAATGGGTCAACCTATGGTGACATTAGGTGGAAGGGGTTTACAAGTGCTGAACATGTCATTGAAATGTGGAAAAATGTGTAGAAAAGTCATTAAATGTAACGTAGAAGTGTCAGAAATGGGAGAAATGTAGCAAAATATGGCAAGAAAAAGTGATAAAATAGGTTTAAATATGGTGAGTTTAGTGTAGTTGTAGAAAAAGGGTTAAAATAAGCAAAAAATGGGCTGAAATTGTTAAAAAATATTCTTTTCTCTTTCTTAAAGGCACTGATTCACACCCTTCCAGTGTCTCACCACCCCCAAATGGGATCCTGACCCCAAGGTTCAAAACCCCTTCTCTACGACTCCAGTCACAACCTCGATAAAGTGAACGTGATTACATAGCCCCACCCCCTTTGACCATTTGACCCTGCTCGGCCCAGCGCCGCTAGATGCTACGCTAGCATAAGCTCTCTTAGTGTGAAGATCTATAATATACTGATCTATGTTCTGCTAGTGTTGTTCAATAAAGAGACGACGACACAAAGTCAGAATAAGTCGGTAACCAACTGTTGTTGTTTGTTTTGTTCATTTATTTACAGCCAAGAAAAGATTTGATTTGCTTAAAAATGAAGATAATTTGCTGGTTGTTTTAATTTGAAAGTTGGAATTTTAGTTTTTGCTTGAATTTTTTAGACATGTTTGTTTATCAATGTGTGTGCGTGTGACTTTATCTGATTTGGTTACAGTGCAGCCTAAGGCATCTCTCTCTCACACACACACACACACACACACACACACACACACACACACACACACACACACACACACACACACACACACACACACACTCTCCTGATACACGTTTGTATTTTTGGTGTGTGTTTATGTTGTAGTTGTCTATTCAAACCCTCTGCCTGTGAGGCTTGTGTGTAGTTGTGAAGTAGTGCGTGTGTAGGGGCGGGGCCTAAATGGGGAAGGGACAGGAAGTGATTGATTATCTGGGTGGCGCCCTAGGGCTGAAGAATCCAGACTAGTGTGAACTCTGTTACCCAGCATGCACTGCTGTCACTGTTTACAGTTAACTAAACGAGTTGTTAAAATATGTAACCTACACTACCATGTTAAAATAATCCTGACATAGATCACATAGATGAGAGGCGTGTTTTCCTGGAAGTCCCAGATCAGATTTTAGATCAACTTTACTTTCCTGTCCTCTGTTGCCATGGCGATAGAGGATTACATCATTGACCTCCGCCCGCTCAGAGCTGTGTGTGTGTGTGTGTGGTGTGTGTGTGTGTGTGGTGTGTGTGTGTGTTGGTGTGTAGTTGGTGGTGTGTGTGTGGGTGTGTGTGTGGTATGGTGTGTGTGTGTTTGGGTGTGTGTGTGTGTGGGTGTGTGTGTGTGTGTGGGTGTGTGTGTGTGTGGTGTCGTGTGTGGGGTGTGTGTTACCTACCACCTGATAAAACACCATTCCCTGCTCATGCTAACGCTAAGCTAAAGCTAAACATTACTCTGGGTTTGACACTGAGGGATTACAAACGTGTAGCAACTGAGTTGTTTTCGTCTCTAATCTGAAGGGATTCAACAACCAATGCACAATGTGACTCACAAATACTTGATTTGAGTCAAATGACTCATTCTGAACTTAAAATGACTTAGTTTATAATGACTTGTTTAATTCAGACTCACTAACCTCCCATTACTCCAAATTACAGGACTCAAACTGACTCTGACTCACAATGACTCACAATGACTCTCAACAACCTAAAATGCATACAAATACTTAATTTGACTCAAACTGACTCACACTGAATCAAACTGAGTCAAACAAGGAGTGGACGATATGTGAAAAATATCATATCACGATTTTTTTCATTAAAATAATTTGGACATTTTAAAGTTATTTACCAATAAAACAACCAAATCACTTACTTAAAAAATCATCACCCTAAATAGAAAAAAGGAATAATATAATTTAAAACAAGGTTCATTTTCAAATATTTTTTAAATTGTATGTAAGTAATTTATCAAACTGGTTCTAAGTATAATTAACATTAAACTAAAGGTCTGACATGTTCTTATAGTCACAGTCTTTTTACTTTGTTTAACTAAAGTAGTGTAGCATTAGCATTAGCATCACTGCTACATAACAAGGCATCATATCAGTCTAGTGATTTCTATTAGTTATTGAGGTAACACACTCATATTAATAAAATCATACTTTAAACAGTGTTTGAACGCCTCATTTCACACAGTTTATACAATCATATCCTTTACAAGATAAAACGTTACTGCTTTGGTTACATTAGGCCTGGGTGATATGGACCAATATTCATATCTATATATTTTTACTCTAAATGACAATAGGTGATATAAACTATTTATTTTTTATCAATAGTTTTACAATAAAAACAATAATAGGTCAAAGTCAGTGGAGCCACAAAGACCCTTTTATTAATCACTAGCAGCACAATAACTACATTTTGACTTTTTCCTTCATTAAGGCTGAAATGTGATTAAATGATGTAGTGATGATTTTTTCAGGGCAGCTCTGAGTTGTTGAAAGTAGTTTTTAAAGTAAATCACATTCAGGACACTGTCTCTTTAAGAATGTGTAAACAGCTGTACACACACAACTGTAACACACTGAATCAAACTGACTCTAAGGACCAATCCAGTTCCATTCCTCCCAGTAACACCAGTGAGTGATTTTAGCACAAACCAGATGAGCTCTGACATCCCATGATGCACTGCAGGTCTGTAGAGAAGCAGGAAGCGTCTGGCTGTTGTCCAGAGTGAAGCGATGGGATGTATCGCCATGACGACGCAGCTGACCAGATGGTTGGGCTGTGAGCCTTTTTCACGACTTTTTAATTCTCTCATTTTAAAATTGTTTTATTTGTCATTTTCACACATTTTTGTGTTTTTTTTGTGCGTCTTTGGAATGTTTTATAGTGCTGTGGTGCTGCTGTGTGTTTTTATTAGTTAAAGCTGTGTGTTTGCAGAGGGGGTGTGTGTGTGTGTGATGATAAAAAGCTGTGATGATGTCACTGGTGGGCGGATTCAGGACGGTG
Organism: Gouania willdenowi; assembly: GCF_900634775.1. NCBI lineage: Eukaryota > Metazoa > Chordata > Actinopteri > Blenniiformes > Gobiesocidae > Gouania > Gouania willdenowi. The sequence continues at coordinate 890,611 of NC_041058.1, read as the reverse complement.
GTGTCAGCGTGAGAAGAAACATCTGCTGTGGGTTTAGTGGGCGTCGCCCCAACATTTTTTTATTTATATTGAATGAAGTGAAAAATTTGACTTTTGATGAAGGAAATAGGAAGAAAGAAACCTTTTAATGGTCATTATGTTGTTGTTTTGTGTGTATTTGATCTTGATGGCCTCTTTTTAGGTGAAGGGAAGTTAAACTTTTAGATGTTTTAGGATCTGAAATGTCCCAGTGGGGCTCCTGTAGCCGTCCAATCACAGAACTCTCCTCTTCAGGTGGAGAGCATGGCGCCCTGATTTTAACGTCCTTCACTCCGTCCTTTCTGTCGTCCCGTGGTGCCTTCAGGGACATCTTCACCCTCCTCTTCCTCTGGTTTACTTCATCAGAATGTGGTCCTCCCACTCCTCCTCTCCTACTGGTTCCCAGTGTGAGCCTGCTGGCCTCGCTCCACTTCATCTGTACTACGAGCTCCCACGCCATTTCCACCATCTGAACGCGGTTATTTTTACCCTCCCTCGCTCTCCCGACGCTGCAACGTGGAGGAGGAATCTTTAAAATGTCTCCCAGTGAAGATGGAGATCAGTTCAACATCACAACGAGCTGAAAGTTAAAGCTAGTGACGCAGGAAAACCACCACAGTCCACACTTAACATAGCCACGCCCCTTTACCTCTGCAGCTAGCACTGCTATGTGCTAAGCTAACCTAAACCTGTGGGGCTAATTGCTATGTGCTCAGCTAACCAAACTAATTGCTACATGCTAAGTTAACCAAACTAATTGCTACATGCTAAGTTAACCAAACTAATTGCTACATGCTAAGTTAACTAAACTAATTGCTACATGCTAAGTTAACCAAACTAATTGCTACATGCTAAGTTAACCAAACTAATTGCTACATGCTAAGTTAACCAAACTAATTGCTACATGCTACGTTAACCAAACTAATTGCTACATGCTAAGTTAACCAAACTAATTGCTATGTGCTTAGCTAACCAAACTAATTGCTACATGCTAAGTTAACCAAACTAATTGCTACATGCTAAGTTAACCAAACTAATTGCTACATGCTAAGTTAACCAAACTAATTGCTACATGCTAAGTTAACCAAACTAATTGCTACATGCTAAGTTAACCAAACTAATTGCTATGTGCTTAGCTAACCAAACTAATTGCTACATGCTAAGTTAACCAAATTAATTGCTACATGCTAAGTTAACCAAACAAATTGCTACATGCTAAGTAAACCCAAACTTGTTGGCCTGGGCTGATAATCAATAAAACAATTAATGGCACCGTAAATGAAAATAAACTTGGTAACTTTTTAAACCTTTTAAACTTGCACATATGTTTGTTTTCCTCTAAACGGGCTGGATGACTTCAGCTTTGGTCATTGCGTTTGTTTAGTTTGATACTGGTGTTTTTATCTGTATTTGGTCCTTTTGGTCTGGTTTTAGTCTGGTTTTAGTCTGGTTTTAGACTGGTTTTAGTCTGGTTGTAGTCTGGTTGTAGTCTGGTTTTAGTCTGGTTGTAGTCTGGTTTTAGTCTGGTTTTAGACTGGTTTTAGTCTGGTTGTAGTCTGGTTTTAGTCTGGTTTTAGTCTGGTTTTAGACTGGTGTTGGTCTAGTTTTAGTCTGGTTTTAGACTGGTTTTAGTCTGGTTTTAGACTGGTTTTAGTCTGGTTGTAGTCTGGTTGTAGTCTGGTTTTAGTCTGGTTTTAGTCTGGTTTTAGACTGGTTTTAGACTGGTGTTGGTCCTGTGGCTGATCTTTATTGGGTTGTTTGGTTCTGTGTGAGGTTCACGTCCTAATCTTTAAGTTCATTAGTGACTCACTGGTTTCCATCAGTCAGACACTGGAGTCTTTCACTGGTGTGAGAGTCAGACGTCCATTAGCTGGTTAAAGAGTTCCCAGTGTTCCCAGTGTTCCCAGTGTTCCCAGTGTTCCCATCACAGTCTGAAGAGCTGCAGTGTTTCCATCTCTTTGAGCTTCTCCACAAAACAGACGTTTTTAGGAACAATATGTTCGTCTCTCACCCATTCAGACTCTTCGTCTTTTAGCTACTTTTAACATCTTAACTTTTAGTTACTTTTAGTGTCTTTTAGGTTTGAGTGACTTAGAATTTTTTAGCTACTTTTAAGCTTTAAGCTTATTAAGCATGTGGGAGGATGAATAAATGAATGTTAGAGTTTATTAAGTTTTAAAATCAGGTTTTTAAAAGTGGGAGCACTGAATACTTAAATATGCTTTAAAGAGTGTGTGATGTTAAACTGTTCATTCATGTCAAAGTGTAACAGTTTTATCTGCAGCGCTGCCTTCACTGACGCTCAGCGTGTTGAGAATCTATATTTGATCACTGCTTCATTAATTACTTATGTGTTCATGTTAGACACACACACACACACACACACACACTGAACATGTGCTTTTAGGACCCATCCCCACCTTAAATAATGAATGAGGGTCCTGAGTGCTCTGTGTGTGAGGACACGCCATCAATTGTTCAACCTGGAAACACACACACACACACACACACACACACACACACACACATTATTCAGCTGGTTATTAGCTAAGTGTGAATATTTTTATTGTTTTTATTATTTTATCTCCTTTCTCACTGAATGTTGTTTATCATTCCAGGTGTCAGTCGCACATATTGGGTTAGCTTAGCATGTAGCAAGGTAAAGGGGCGGGGCTACGTTTTCATACTGTCTCCTCAGAGTGATGAATATTAGCTTACAGTGTCGCTACCACTAAAGTTTTAAACCAGTGTGTGGATGCATTAAGCCAGTTCAAACCAGTTCAAACCAGTTTGTGGAGGGAGAGCTGAAACCAAATCACTGAATCAATGTGTGTGTGTGTGTGTGTGTGTGTGTGTGTGTGTGTGTGGTGTGTGTGTGTGTGTGTGTGTGTGTGTGTGTGTGTGTGTGTGTGTGTGTGTGTGTGTGTGTGTGTGTGTGTGTGTGTGTGTGTGTGGTGTGTGTGTGTGTGTGTGTGTGTGTGTGTGTGTGCGTGTGCGTGATAAAAACACATTCCTGCTAATGCTAAGCTAAAGCTAACATACTCTGTGTGTGTGTGTCATCAATTTTCAGGAAAATTGATGAATGGGAAAAGAAACGTGATAACATTTTGGTGATGTTATATATATATGTGATATATATATATCCCATTCATTTTTGCATCTACACTCTGTAACCTGTGATGATGTCATAGGTTTTCTCAGAGTCAATGTTGACTGGTAGTCATGGTAATCCTGAGTTTACCATGTTACCGTGAACGGAGCGTGTTGGTCGGCGGTGGTCTGCGCTCTCTGAGTGCTTCTCTAGTGTAAAGTCTCTGGTAGAAAGACAGGTTTATCTGATGGTGTATCAGCTGAACTGGTGATCAGTTTACCTGGTGACATGTAACATCAGCCGCGTGCATGCACATACTCCATCACAGGTTGTAGAGTAGAGAGAAAAAAACGGACCCGCTTGAACTATTCCAAACTTCCGTGAACACTTCTGTTGTCCTAACTCTGGACTCTAAACAGCTCTGTGTGCGTTCAACATGTACATCCAAGGTGCGTATTTGGTTATATAGCACGTGGTAAAAATATCAGCATTTATAATACTGTATCTACAGAAAAATGTGCAGCTATCAACACTGCAGCCATTGCCCGTCAATAACTTTCGGGTGGTCTGTCTGAACGGTTAAACTAAAGTATGTTTCCTCAGAAGAGAAGTCCACAGGAGCTCTGGCACACACCGGATGTGAGCTGTGCAGTGAAATAGATATAGATGGTGCGCTAGCGCCCCCTCACACTCTGAGGTCAAAAGCTGAATAGGTTTTACTTCTGGGTGAAATAAAATTAAAATATACAGTTTTAACGGATGCACAAACTTGACCGTTGACAAAGTTTGAGGTTGAACAGGCACACACACACATACACGCACGCACACAGACCTTTCTTGCATTATAGTATAGATAGATAGATATAGATAGATAATAAATGAATACAGTTTTAGTCTTTCATTGATAACACACTGTGTGGGTGTTTGGAGATGCTGCTGGTCTTTGGTTACCATGGCGATCACAAAAATGGCGTGAACGCTAAAAATAGAGGTGTGATCGTCTGTTTTTCCATCCGAGCCGTGTGTGTGTGATAAAATATTTAAATTTTTCATATTTTCCTCAATATTTTTTTAAAGATAATCTTAAAATGTGACAAATTAAATAAATACTAGGAGATAACAATATTTTGTTAATATGTGAAGTGTTTCTACCTAATATATATTATTTTAGATATGTTTGATTTATTCCCATTTGCATATTTAAATATTTATTAAATATATATCATGTAATATTATTAAAATATGGATGTAAAATATAGTGTTTATGTATTGTATAAAATAATATAAATAAATCATACAGTTTTATTTAGTGCTTTTTATTCTGAAAGGTTCAAAACAAAGCACAAACTTCCTGTAACTTCCTCGTCTGTTACTGATGAGCTCTGACCTTCTATGACCCCTCCCCCTCTTCACGTTGGTTTTTGTGTCGCTGTCTGAGCTTTGATGTGTTGGCGTTGACACAATGCATGCTGGGACTGTGGTTACCACGGCGACGGTTGTTTGGCTCTGAATAATGTGTGTGCAGACGTGCAGGGTTTGGTGCTGTAATGAGAGGCTGTGGCCACAGGGGGGCGGTGGGCTCTCATTCTTCTTCTGTGGAAACGAGCTCTAGAGGTCACAGTGTGTCTTTAAACCAGGTGAGAACACGTTTACATGGACCTGGTGAGCCTGGGTTCAGACCAGCAGATAAAAGGCATCTCAGGCTTAGACCAGGTGAGACTAGAGGACAACCAGGTGAGAACGGTTTCAGACCAGAGGCCTCGTTTATAAACACTGCGTACGTACTAAAGAAAGCGTACGCCACTTAAAAACAACGTTTATTAATAAAACCTGGTGAGATAATGTTTCCACCTCCACTGCTGCTCTGACCCTGAAGTACACACACAATCATGACAAACGGGAAACTCCGCCCCCAACAGGAGAAGAATGACATTAAAGTCTGCTCTGTGTGTGAAATAATCCAACATTTCACATTACATATCATATAAAAAGGATGTAGTTGAAAAAAATATAGTGACGCCCCAGAGTGATGTGTACGCGCCTACAAATACAGTTTTATATTAATAATAATAATTGTAATTAAAATCACTTGATCATTGTGCAAAACTGTAGCTCAATTGGCTGCAACACCTGTAGCTGTTATAAAAAGAAACGCACTCACAATGTGTAAAGACACACCGTGGTTTATTGCTGACGTGCATGTGATACTCTGGAGGGAACGGGTCTAGACCAGTGAGATCTATAGACAGGAGCAGGAGGAGCACTACCTGTTCAGTTTTATTATTTCATTTAATCCCATGTTTCTGGAGCATGTAGTGCATCTGTGTCCCCCACCTCTGTTATAACACAGAGGGGTTCCCCAATAATCCTCCAGCTTTGGGTCTGTGAGATAAGTTCTTCCTATGGACAGTAGGGATGTAGCGATTCACTTAACTACCAATACGATTTGATTCACGATACTGGGTTCACGATACGATTCTCTCACGATTTATTTTACAAAATGGGACTGTAGACAAATTTTTTTTGGGGGAAAAAAAACTAGAAAATACTGTATTATTTTCCTTTTATTTTTCATTGTCAAAAGAATTTCTTGATAAACTATTCAAAACAATGCAATTTAAAATAAATCTTGAATGAAATAAATAAAGGAATAATACAAATGAAAATGAAGCCTATTAATTAAATTCTGGTTCTATAATAAACAATGCAAAACTGCAAAATAGTTCTTTTTCTTTTAAAAGTGCAACTGAAAAATGTATTTTGTGCCTTAACAATTGGACTTAAAAAAAAAAAAAAAAACCGTGATTGCACTGATTTACGTCATATTTGTTTGGACCAGCAGAGGGCGCTGGTAACACAGTGGTCAGTTGACATGCAGATATCTGGCAGTGAAGAAGAGATGCTATGCTAGCAGACAGAGCTAATAGAAAAACGTGACTTTTACAGATATTCAAGTAATATTACAGATATTCTTTTGGTGCTAAAGGGGTAATGAATCATTTATGAACATGTTTAAGAGTAGAAGGCAGCCAGAAAGAAAGTAGTAGCAGATTCCGCCCGCCGCCTACACTCTGCTGGTTAAAAAAAGTACTGCGATTCAATTTTCAGAAAATCGATGTCAACCGTGATACCTATGAATCGATTTTTAACTGCCTTACGATTAATCGTTACATCCCTAATGGACAGTGATCCACATTTTCTCCTCCACTTTTATGTCTGATCATTTCTTTTTCAACTGTCACATTCTGACGCTCTGAGGCAACGCCATCAGCCTTTATATCATTCCTAATGTTCACAGTGTTACGCTCTGATGGGTGTGTCCACCTCAACTATTAACACCTCCCCCTCACACAGAAATGTGTTTTATTTGCTCCTTTTCCCCCTCGTTCCACCGTAAAATTTATATTTGTGAATATTCATTAAGGACGTTGTCCTGACCTTTCATAGGCACAGTATGGGCGGAGCCTGACCTTGGCACCGTATGGGCGGAGCAAGGTGTTTCCTCATGTGTAACTTTCCAAGTTGATTGTGATTTAAAACAGAAACAGACGTGGGACGTACGTGCGCTCTCGTTTATAAATTGTAAAAAAAAATGTTTGCACTTCTTGGTTTGTACCATACGTTAGCTGAAGTGTTATCTAGGCACACTTTTATAAATGAGGCCCAGGTTGGACCAAGTAGAACCAGGTGAGAGTCAGTGACACCTGGTGAGAGTTATTTGATTGGTTTGTGTAGATTATATTTGAACTCTGAGACCATGTGATGGTCAGTGGTATCTGGTCCAGTCCTCATGTGTCTCTCTCTCTTTCTGCAGGTTTTCCAGGATCATATCGAGCTGAGTCGCTCTGATCCGTCAGCAGGGGGCGCTAACGCTAACCACCAACAGAAGAGAGAGCAAGCAGAGGGCGTGGCGGGGGCGTGGTCACGGTGAGGTCAGGATGACGTCGGTAGCGGGTGAGCTGGAACACATGGAGATCCAGCAGCAGTTCAGCAGTGATGGCGTCAACAACCGATGGGACGATGAGTGGGACAACGAGAACAGCTCAGCACGACTGTTCGAACGCTCACGCATCAAGGCCCTCGCAGGTAGGGAGGGGCGGGGCCTAAAGGGGAGAGAGGAGTCTGTCAGAGGGGTGGCGCCAAAGGAAAGGGGAGGGGTCTGTTAAAGGGACAGGCCTTAGAGGGAGAGGGTGGGGTCTGAGGGGAGGACACAGGGCCTAAGGGAGGGGGAGGGGTGGGGCGGGGCCTAAAGGTAGGGGTGTCTGTTAGAAAGACAGGCCTTAGAGGAAGGGAGGGGGCGGGTGGGGTCTGTTAGAGGGACAAACCTGGGGAGGAGGAGGGGCCTATTTGTGTGCGTGTACCTGCTGCTGCTCTGAATAATTCAGGCTCAGTTAAAGATGCAGGAGAACCTCCTCCTCTGTGTGTGTGTGTGTGTGTGTGTGTGTGTGTGTGTGTGTGTGTGTGTGTGTGTGTGTGTGTGTGTGTGTGTGTGTGTGTGTGTGTGTGTGTGTGTGTGTGTGTGTGTGTGTGTGTGTGTGTGTGTGTGTGTGTTATACGATTTCCTGGGAAACACAAAACTGCTGGTCACCGTGGAAACGCTGTCTGATCTGCTTACAGAGGGTTAGAGTTCAGATATATAATGAATAGATCTGTTCATGTCCTTTTCCACAGACTTTAAGTTATTTTTTAATTGATTATTAGAAACAGAAACATTTTGGTTAGTTTTTAAGCTTCTGTCTCTAAATGTCTAGGCAGTGATTCCTCGTCAGCAGAGGTTTGTAATTGGAAACAGACCTCTGTGTGTGTGTGTGTGTGTGTGTGTGTGTGTGTGTGTGTGTGTGTGTGTGTGTGTGTGTGTGTGTGTGTGTGTGTGTGTGTGTGTGTGTGTGTGTGTGTGTGTGTGTGTGTGTGTGTGTGTGTGTGTGTGTGTGTGTGTCACATCCTGTTGGCTATAGTATTTGAAGGAATTCTGAGAATGTTGGTGTGTCTGTTTTTGTAGGACTTTGTAAATGAGTCACGCACACACACACACACACACACACATACACATACACACACACACACACACACACACACACACAATTGTGTCCTTCTGATCGGATTTGTTGAGCTCTGAGTCTGAATAGAAGTATATCAAATATAGTTTTTAGATTACAGAGATGTTTTCACTGGGTCTGTCTGATGTAGATCTATACTGTGCACTCTGTGACATCACAGGTGTGTGTGTGTGTGTGTTTTTGTCCAATTGCTTCCATGCTCGGGGTTGCCTGTAGGGGCCGAGCCACGAGGAGAGCAGATGATAAAGGCTGCAAATCTAATGCTAACAAAGCTAATGCTAACGCTAACAGTGTTTGGCCCATCTGTTGTCTGTTAGCTGACCTCTGACCTCTGCACACTGCACCACATGCTCCTTAATCAGGATAGAATAAAATACATTATTTCTATATTTGTATTGGAAACAAAAAGTCAAAGTTTTTATTATTTAAGATTTAAATTTGATGGATTTTTAAATGTGACTTTCCCGCCTCATTAAACAATTTCTTCCAAACGATTCAATCATCTCATATCAAATCAAAGTGTGTGCTTGTTTGTTCCTGGTGTTGTACACCGACCTTTGACCTCCGCCATCGCTGCAGGAAACTCAGCAATACTCGCCCTCAAACAGGAAGTTGGATCGGCCTTCACAGGAAGGACACGGCCACTAAAATAAGAGTATCTGAGGATGTTTGGACGCCTGCGAGCGTCACACACACTAAGCCTGGATTAAATCACGTACATAGGAGATGAAAACTAAACTATACACAATATATATTTATCATATGATCAGAAGGAGGAAACAAAGACTTTTGTTCTGAAAACGTTGCTTTAGTCTCAGAACAGGGGTGTCAAACATATTTTAGTTCAAGGGTCAAATACGGACCACTTTGGGTCACAAATTTTAGGCGGGAAAACAAACATTTTCAACATTATTCTGGCTTATAAATATATATAAAGTAATGGAAGTTACAGATAATATCCAATCTTTACATTTCCTTGAATTTGTGATCAATTTTATTCAATTTGGCCAAAATTGTATAATAATTTTAATAAAATTGCAGGATTTTGAAAAAAGCTAAAGATTTATTTTCAATAATTTGCGATTGAAAATGACTGCTGTTGTGTGATAAAATCATTGAATGAATTTATTTGAAAGGGCTGAGATATCGACAACTGAATTACTTGGTTTTTTTAAACAATGATTTATGTTTTTTATCCTGGGGGCCAAATTTGATGCTCTAAATCAGGGGTTCTCAACTGGTTTCACCCTGGGACCCACATTTTGCCACGGTCATTAAATCACAACCCAATTTTTTCAAAAATAGCTGTTGAAAACACACATATACAGTATAATCTTTAAAAAAAACATAAATCTATATATTTTCCTGTGCAACATGCATTTTTATTTATTTTTATATTTATTTTTGTCTAGCTGTCTGAGACCCACTTTTGGGTCCCGGCCCACCAGTTGAGAATGGCTGCTCTAAATTAGGGGTGTCAAAATAATTTTAGTTTAGGGGCCAAATATGGACCAGTTTCAGCTTAAATGGGAAAAAGAGCAAAATCATCATGAATGCGCCGTGGTTTACACATATAAATGATAAAGTATGAGAGTAAATCAGAAAGTAAGTCATTTATTTATAAAGAGCTTTTCACAGATAAAATCACAAAGTGCTGTACAGAGCTGTGGGGAAATTAATACAAGTGCAACATCGTAATAGAATAATAAAACGTGCGTGAATTTACATCATAGGAGCATCGTCATAAAAGGATAAAAAAATCATTTAAAATACAGTTAACAGTCCCTACAGAATCTTCACTTACATTTCCCTGATTTTGGGTTTTTTGGGATATTTTTATGGAATAATTTGAGGAAATTTAACTGCAAATATTGTGGATTTTAATAGTGTTTTTACGTACAGAGGCTGAGATATCTGAAACTGAATGAGTTGGTCATTTAAAAAACGTTCTTTTTTAGTTTGACACAGAAAAAGATTATTTAGCAACATATGGAACTCCCTGAAACGGACACTGCACACACACACACACTTTCTCTCTCTTGCCCCTCGCTCGCCCTCCTTCATTCCCGCCCCTTATGTTAATGAGCATGTGACATCATGTAGCATGTGATTGGCCGGTGCAGCCTCTGAGGCCCCTCCCCCCTGCTGGGTGGGATGTTGGAGGTGTGACACACACACACACTCTGTGTGTGTGTGTGTGTGTGTGTGTGCTGAGGCAGCGGTTAGCGCTCCATTGTTTTCTGCTCTCTGCTACAAACGCTGCTGGTCCTGGTTCTGGTCCTGGTTCTGGGTTCTACTGGTGATGCCTGGGCCTGGGTCTGTCCTCTGAGGGTCTGCCTTTGTGTCCCTGAGCCTGAGCTCGGGTTTCTCATCTGGTGCTGCTGTCATGGAGCTGCAGAGCGCCAGCACCAGCGTTCCTGGGCCCCTGTCCCCAGGACCCGGATCCCCGCTGTCGGACTACGTGGAACTGAGCCCGGGCAGGAGTCCCAGTCCCGTCCCCGGGTTCTCCGGCTCTGCTGCTTTCAACTACAACCAGCTGGAGGGGAGGTTCAAGCAGCTCCAAGGTAAGCATGCAGGAAACCACATTCCTGAGAGCGCCGCGGGAACGTTAAAGTCCTCCAAGGGCCACTTCCTGTCTGCTGGTTCTGGGCAGGTCCAGGAGGGGGACTTCTGACCCTCAGCTGGTCTGAAGGGTTTCCTAGAGAGATGGTTCTTGGAGAGGAGGTCATGGTTCCTCATGGTTCACACTGGGATGGTTGTGGTTTAGAGCTGTGATGGTCCCAGTGTCACTGTTCAACTGCTCCAAGCTGATGGTGCATTCAAGGACCTGATCAGTGTTCTGTGACTCTGAGCAAAAGAGTTGAGTCTTTGTCTGAGGAGAATCACTGAGTAATTAAACACACGGTCACCACTTACAACGGTCACCACGTCAGCCTTAACAGCAGCTGTTTAACGTCGGTCACATGTTCTTCTGACAGCCTGTGCAGCGGCCGCTTCATATTCTATTCATAAAAAGCTGTAAAAGACTTTAAGCAGAATGTTCTCCATCCAGCAGATGGAAGGAACCACACCCACAAACTTTTATTCTGAAACTTTCCAGGATGTTTAGTGTTTGAACGCTTCTGTTTCACTTCATTCTCATGTTGTTTTGTGTCTTATTGGTGTTTGTTTTTGTCGTTTTGTGTTTACAATTTGAGTTTTGTGTGTTTGTGGAGGTTTTATGTGTTGTTTTTCTGTCTGACAGTTTGTCCTCCCAAAACATGTTGTGTGTTTCTAGGGGAGGGAAATGAAAACATGTAACTTGGTTAGCTTAGCATGTAGCGACCAGCCCCACATCTTTGGTTAGCTTGGCACGTAGCGACCAGTCCCACGTGTTTGGCTAACTTAGCACATAGCAACCAGTTCTATATGTTTGGTTAGCTTAGCATGTAGCAACTCGTCCCACATGTTTGGTTAGCTTAGCACGTAGTGACCAGTCCCACATCTTTGGTTAGCTTGGCAAGTAGCAACCAGTCCCACATGTTTGGTTAGCTTGGCAAGTAGCAACCAGTCCCACATGTTTGGCTAACTTAGCACGTAGCGACCAGTCCCACATGTTTGGCTAACTTAGCACGTAGAGACCATTCCCACATGTTTGGTTAG
>NC_041058.1:853803-873803 GCF_900634775.1 Gouania willdenowi | reverse complement strand
GTGGAAACACATGTTGCACTCCCTTTTTTTCCTCAGGACTCTAACTTTTATTCTTTAACTGGTTCTATCCACTCTGAGGTCACTCCTGACACATCATGCCCCGCCTCTTCCTGAAGCTTGGATGAAGTTATTTCTGAGCATTTTAGAGCACATTTGTTTCTTTTTTTACTGCTGTGATGTAAATATGACGTATTTTAGTCGTGATTTAACTCCACAAGCATGTGACTGTGTCTGATCTGAGGGTCACATGATCAATGTTCATGACATCATAAGAACAACAACCAATCAAAGGTGACCTTGTGTATTTTCCATTTATTTTAGTATATTTTTGCTCTGTTTTGTATATTTATGTTGTTGTTTCACGTGGTTTTATAATATTTTTTTGAGGTTTTGTTGTTGTTTTGCATGTTATTTCTCATATTTGTTTGTTTTGTATTTTCTTCTGTATGTTTTTGTTGTTTTGTGTGTTTTTGTCATTTTTGTGTGTTTATTTTTTTTAATTTTGTGCATTTTTGTGTATTTTTCTGTCATTCATTCTGTATGTTTTTGTCATTTTGTGTGTTTTTGTTGACATTTTTCTATTAACTTTTGAGGCTACTTAAAATTATTCAGAGGGCCGCATGTGGCCCCCGCGCCGTATTTTGCCCATGTCCGATCTAGTGTTTGTTTCCTTTCTTTGTCTCATTTTGTTTATTTCCTTTTCCTGCTTCCTCTTCCCGTGTGTGCCTTTGCGTGTGTGTGCAACAAGGCCACACCTCTTTTTGCGTGTGTGTGTTTCCTGAGGCTCTAGTTAAGGTCATTTTCTAATTGTGTGTGCGTGTGCGTGCGCGTGTGTGTGTGTGTGCGTGCGCGTGTGTGTGTGTCCTCTAATAACACACATACACAGCAAAGCTGCATCAGCACAATCTGAGGAGTCAGAATATTATCGACACTGGTGACATTGAGTTTTGGTGTGTGTGTGCGTGTGCGCGTGCGTGTGTGAAACCCCTATAAAGCTTAAAACTTTATATTTGATGATAATTTACATTTGTTTACAATGAGTCCAAAGCAAACAAGCATAAAGAAGGCTTTTATTTTGAAGGAGATGTGCACAGCTCAGTAATGTTGATGTTTTTTCAGTTGATCTGTTTTAAGTTTCCGGGTGTAAAAAAAAAAAGATGTATAAACAATTTATTTACCCTACAAACTAAAAGCCTGTGCGTGACCTTTGACCTCTGTGTGTGTCCCTGCAGACGAGCGTGAGGCGGTGCAGAAGAAGACTTTCACTAAGTGGGTGAACTCCCACCTGAGCAGAGTGTCGTGTAGGATCACTGACCTCTACCTGGACCTGAGGGACGGACGCATGCTCATCAAGCTGCTGGAGGTGCTGTCAGGAGAGAGACTGGTGAGCTTTTATTCTGAAGGAGCCTACGCTGTTCATGTAGCGTTAGAGCTAATGTGTTAGCTTCAGATGGTGTGAGTCTGATTGTTCTAATGACAGAAAATAAACCAACTCAAGAAATCTGTACACGAAGTAGAAGAATAAAAAGCATCTCAAACGAACCAGGAACGGACACACGAAACAACAAAAACACACTAAACAACTACAGAAAGATGTAAAAAAAAACACAAAACAACATCAGAAACACATAAAACCACACAAAAAGTTTTTCAAAAAAACCCCACAAAACATCAACAGAAAGAGGCAAAAACACAGTTAGCCGCTGATAATTAGCCACTCATAGTTAGCTGCTCATAGTTCATTAGTACATTCAGCTCATAGACTGTCACTGTTTTACATCACAAGACCACAAACACTGAAGCACACACAAACAAACACACACTAAAGCACATACACACAAACACACTAAATCACATACACACAAACACACTAAAGCACATACACACAAACACACACTAAATCACATACACACGAACACACACTAAAGCACATACACACACACAAACACACACTAAAGCACATACACACACACAAACACACACTAAAGCACATACACACACACAAACACACACTAAAGCACATACACACAAACACACACTAAAGCACATACACACAAACAACAACTAGGCATGTCTGTATTAGCCTCTAACAGAGACAACCTGTCCAAAATTAGCTCCATCCATCTATCATGGGTGTCTGTAAGTTTGTTAGCTAGCTGACTGTTTTAATAACTGTTGGTTAGCTAGAACTGTTAGCTAGCTAACCGTTTGAAGCTATAATAGCTGATAGATGACGTGTTGAGATAAAACATTAAAAAAAAACACAAGTCGTGTTCGAGTGACACTAAGCTTTGTTAGCCTAATGCTAACCCATAATGGGAAATCACATTGACAGGCTAATGGAATTAGCTTTGTGGGCATAAATGCTTTTTTCCATCTCTAGCCCAAACCCACCAAAGGAAGGATGAGGATCCACTGCCTGGAGAATGTGGACAAAGCTCTGCAGTTCCTGAAGGAGCAGAGGGTCCACCTGGAGAACATGGGCTCACACGACATCGTGGACGGGAACCACCGCCTCACGCTAGGACTCATCTGGACCATCATCCTACGCTTCCAGGTAGGAAATATAAACATACGTACCAGATAGGACCTTCACACTGTATGAAATATAAACATACGTACCAGATAGGACCTCCACACTGTATGAAATATAAATATACGTACCAGATAGGACCTTCACACTGTATGAAATATAAATATACGTACCAGATAGGACCTCCACACTGTATGAAATATAAATATACGTACCAGATAGGACCTTCACACTGTATGAAATATAAACGTACGTACCAGAAAGGACCACCACACTGTATGAAATATAAATATACGTACCAGATAGGACCTTCACACTGTATGAAATATAAACATACGTACCAGATAGGACCTCCACACTGTATGAAATATAAATATACGTACCAGATAGGACCTCCACACTGTATGAAATATAAATATACGTACCAGATAGGACCTTCACACTGTATGAAATATAAACATACGTACCAGATAGGACCTCCACACTGTATGAAATATAAATATACGTACCAGATAGGACCTTCACACTGTATGAAATATAAACATACGTACCAGATAGGACCTTCACACTGTATGAAATATAAATATACGTACCAGATAGGACCTTCACACTGTATGAAATATAAACGTACGTACCAGATATTTTTGTTTTATTATTATTTATTATTTTGTGTGTGTGTCTCAGATCCAGGACATCAGTGTGGAGACGGAGGACAACAAGGAGAAGAAGTCTGCTAAGGACGCTCTGCTGCTGTGGTGTCAGATGAAGTCTGCAGGGTGAGCTAACACTGTTAGCGACATACAGCACTAGCTTGATTTATGAGCTCTTCGCTCTGTTTTTAAGCCAGAAAATTGTACAAAAAATACAAAATTACACCATCCACCTCCACAAAATTATTTCATAATCACAACAAATAAAACAACAATAAAAAGTTAAATAGCTTTGCACTAGCGCCCACAGGCTAAATGTAGCATGTGTGTTTGTTGTTTAGCTAAAGATATAATGTGTTTGAAGCTGAACTGTTTCTCATCTCTTCCTGCAGATATCCAAACGTCAACATCCATAACTTCACCACGAGCTGGAGGGACGGCATGGCCTTCAACGCCCTGATCCACAAACACAGGTCAGCCTCACAGCCAATCACAGAGCAGCAGCAGGGCGTCGCCAGGGGAACCAGCACTTTTATATATGACGGTTAAACCAAGCGTAAACCAGGACTGTGTCCAGCATGTAGCCATAGGTTAGCCTGAGCGCTAACAGCCTTTATTAATAACATAGAGATTTATGCATAGCATAGCATAGCATAGCATAGCATAGCATAGCATAGCATAGCATAGCATAGCATAGCATAGGCATGTTTTAAGCCTGTTTTCTGAGCGTATTTTTCTACATATTTTCTACACATTTTCCTTTGTTCTTTCTGCGTGTTTTCCTGACGTCCTCTCCTCATGTAGTCCGTGTTATGTTCTCAGCTGAGCATCATCAGACCACATTCTAACCACAGCTGACTGCAGACACTCTGTTCCTCTGAACAGTCTGAGTTCAAACCCCGTTAGCCTGAGGGCTAACAGTGATCATATACCTACTGATCTCATCACATGTTCACTTTAAACATCAGACACACACAGCTACGACTGTACGTATAACACCGCCACTAATCACATGACCTCATTATCACACAACCACAAACTAAGACCAGAACTAGAACTCAGTGAACCAGGTCAGTTGGTAAATAATAAATGCTGGGTTTTGATTATTAGTAATAATAAAAATGCTGCTGTTTATTAGTAAATAAAAATGTATTGGTAAATAATATTAATAAACACTGATTGTTTATTAGTAAATAAAAACGTTGACGTTTGTTTATTAGTAAACAATTTATGAGTAAATTATAAACGTTTGTTTTGTTGTCTCAGGCCTGATCTGATTGACTTTGATAAGCTGAAGAAGTCCAACGCTCACTACAACCTACAGAACGCTTTTAATTTGGCGGAGCAGCACCTGGGCCTCACTAAGCTGCTGGACCCTGAAGGTACCAACACCCGCCAAAATAAAGCATTAGCTTGTATTGACTTTATGAGTGATGTTAAGGAAAAGTGTGTGCGTGTGTGTGCGTGTGCCAGACATCAGCGTGGATCATCCTGATGAGAAGTCCATCATCACGTACGTGGTCACCTACTACCACTACTTCTCTAAGATGAAGGCTCTGAAGGTGGAGGGGAAGAGGATCGGGAAGGTGAGCGCACGCACACGTTAGCACCATGCTAGCACCCTGCTAGCGTTAGCACAGGTGATAGCGTGCTGCACTGTGTGCCGCAGGTCCTGGATAACGCCATCGAGACGGAGAAGATGATCGAGAAGTATGAGTCTCTGGCCTCAGACCTGCTGGAGTGGATCGAACAGACCATCATCATCCTCAACAACAGGAAGTTTGCCAACTCACTGGTGGGCGTCCAGCAGCAGCTGCAAGCGTTCAACACCTACCGCACCGTGGAGAAGCCCCCCAAGTACGGACAATAATCAATAATCAATAATCACAGATAGACTGAGGGAAAAAGTAAATATAAATATTTCATAGAACAAGAAGCTAAAGAAAAAGAAAAGAATAAATGATCAAATAAAAGATACAAAGTAAAGGTCAAATATCAGACAAATATGAAGTAAATCAATCATTTAAAATAATCAAATGTGTGTTTGTTTATTAGTAAATAATAATTTATTGGAAGTAATAAATGTTGGTGTTTATTTGTAATTAATAATAAGTGTGTGTGTGTGTGTGTGTGTGTAGGTTCACAGAGAAGGGGAATCTGGAGGTTCTCCTCTTCACTATTCAAAGTAAAATGCGAGCGAACAATCAGAAAGTTTTCACTCCTCGTGAAGGAAAACTCATCTCTGACATCAACAAGGTGATGACGTCACATGACTTGCACGAAGGGGGGTGGGGTTATCGGACATTACTGACGGGGTGCGTTTGTTTCTAGGCGTGGGAGCGCCTGGAGAAGGCGGAGCATGAGCGTGAGCTGGCTCTGAGGACGGAGCTGATTCGTCAGGAGAAGCTGGAGCAGCTCTCCAGACGCTTCGACCGTAAGGCGGCCATGAGGGAAACGTGGCTCAGTGAGAACCAGAGGCTGGTCTCCCAGGTAACCACCCCAATCTGAACAAAAGTTAGCCATGTAGGTCATGTAGAAGCTTAGAAAAACATAATTTTTTATGGATATGTGATTCATTAACAGGTTCATTAAATTCATAACTAACACCCCCCCCCCCCCCCTCCCCCACAGGATAACTTTGGCTTCGACCTCCAGGCGGTGGAAGCCGCCACCAAGAAACACGAGGCCATAGAGACGGACATTGCTGCGTACGAGGAGCGCGTTCAGGTCGGTTCCCCCTCCCCCCGCTCAGGTATCATCATCATCAGTGACATCACAGCCCCCTCCCCCCTCCTCACAGGCCGTGGTTGCCGTGGCGAAGGAGCTGGAGGCGGAGAGCTACCACGACATAAAACGTGTGACGGCGAGGAAGGACAACGTGCTGCGTCTGTGGGAGTACCTGCTGGAGCTGCTGAAGGCCCGGCGCCACAGGTTGGAAACCACGCTGGGCATGCAGAGGGTGTTCCAGGAAATGCTGTACATCATGGACTGGATGGACGAGATGAAGGTGGGAGGGGCCACACAGACACCTTCACACTGTGATTGGTCTCTGAGCTAAAGGGGGAGGGGCTAAAGGGCAGCATGAGGCTGATTAATATAATAATGATGTTCTTTTTTTTTCTTTATCTTCTTTTTTATTTTCTTTGACACTTTTGTTGAGTTTGTCCAGTTGCTGAATGTTGATGTGTTAATGAAGGATTGTAATGATCTGAGGTATGGTCCAATAACAGGTGTTATCTCTCTCTCTCCTTCTTCTTCTTCTCCTGCTCAGATGCTGCTGCTCTCTCAGGACTATGGTAAACACCTGCTTGGAGTGGAGGACCTGCTCCAGAAACATGCTCTGGTCGAGGCCGACATCGCCGTTCAGGCCGACCGCGTCCACAACGTCAGCAGCAACGCTCAGAAGTTTGCCGTGGATTCTGAAGGTAGGACGGAACAGGACCAGGACCAGAGGACTCAGACTTTAGACTTGTAGTGTGAGTGTGTGTATAGTGTGGAGTTTGATGGTTCTCCCTCCCACAGGATACAAACCGTGCGACCCTCAGATCATCAGAGACCGAGTGGCTCACCTGGACTTCTGCTACCAGGAGCTGAGTCAGCTGGCAGCGGAACGACGAGCACGCCTCGAGGAATCACGACGACTCTGGAAGTTCTTCTGGGAGATGGCGGAGGAGGTGTGTGTGTGAGGGGTGGGCGTGTCCCTCAGAGATGCTGACCTGTGTGTGTGTGTGCGTGTGTGTGTGTGTGTAGGAGGGCTGGATCAGGGAGAAGGAACAGATCCTGTCCTTGGACGACTACGGGAAGGACCTGACGGGGGCGCTGCGTCTGCTGAGTCAGCACAAAGCCCTGGAGGACGAGATGAGCGGACGCTCCGCCCACCTGCAGCAGACCATCAGGACGGGGGTGGAGCTAGTGGAGGACCAGCACTTTGGAGCTGACAAGATCAAGGAGCGGATCCAGGACCTGCAGGTAGGAGGGGCTTACCTCATTGTCTGATGTATTTAGATCTGGAGACGAGCCCCCAACTGTTGTGGCGGTTTGGATGAGTCATGCTTTAGGGTTGCTGGTCAGATGCTGACTCAGCGTTTATTCTATCAAAGGGTTTAGGTGAACAGTCCAGTCTGAGGGTCAGAGTTTAACCAGGTTGCTGTTCAGTTCTCTGTGTTATGTATGTGGCTGATAGCGGTAGTCATAACATAGCAGAGGCTGCTCGGGCAGAGGTCTTGGTGAATGCTGTCAGTGTGCTGTGGTATCTAGCCTCAACGGGCCAGAATTAACCTGTATTGAGAGAGTTCTGTAATTACATATCTTTGTGTGTCTCAGGATCAGTGGGCGGGGCTTGAGCGTCTGTCCTCGGTGCGTAAGGCGGGGCTTCAGGACGCCTGTAACCAGCATCAGTTCCAGGTGAACACGTGGTCTCTCTCTCCTACCTGTCGGACGTCGTCCCGTCTCTAACGCCTTTTCCCCTCCCCCTCCCCCTCCCCCTCTCAGGCGGACGCTGACGACGTGGACACGTGGATGCTGGATGTTCTGAGGATTGTGTCCAGCGTGGATGTGGGACATGACGAGTTCTCGGCTCAGGCTCTGGTGAAGAAACACAAAGACGTTGCCGAAGAAATCAGCAGCTACCGACCCGTGATAGACGCCCTGCACGAGCAGTCACACACACTGCCTACACACAAGGCTGAGTCTGAGGAGGTACACACAACTACTGCACAATAACACACACACACACACACACACACACACACACACACTGCCTACACACAAGGCTGAGTCTGAGGAGGTACACACAACTACTGCACAATAACACACACACACACACACACTGCCTACACACAAGGCTGAGTCTGAGGAGGTACACACAACTACTGCACAATAACACACACACACACACACACTGCCTACACACAAGGCTGAGTCTGAGGAGGTACACACAACTACTGCACAATAACACACACACACTGCCTACACACAAGGCTGAGTCTGAGGAGGTACACACAACTACTGCACAATAACACACACACACTGCCTACACACAAGGCTGAGTCTGAGGAGGTACACACAACTACTGCACAATAACACACACACACACACACACTGCCTACACACAAGGCTGAGTCTGAGGAGGTACACACAACTACTGCACAATAACACACACACACACACACACACACACACACTGCCTACACACAAGGCTGAGTCTGAGGAGGTACACACAACTACTACACAATAACACACACACTGACCCTGAACAAGGAAATGAAATAAACACAAATAAATAAAAAGCTCCAATCCAAAAAAATTAAATGAATGAAATAACAATGAAATAAATTAGATAATAATAATTAAATCAAGAGAAAGATAAAAATAAAAACTCATAATTGAATGATGGTTATGATGATGATGATGATTATGATGATGATGATGATGATGATGATGATGCTGTCACCGTTCCAGGTGCGTAGCCGCCTAGCGGGGATAGAGGAGCGCTATAAGGAGGTAGCAGAGCTGACGCGGCTGAGGAAGCAGGCTCTCCAGGACGCCCTGGCTCTGTTCAGGATGCTCAGTGAGTCACGAGCCTGTGAGGTTTGGATCGATGAGAAAGAGCAGTGGCTCAACAGCACCAGCATCCCTGACAAGCTGGAGGACCTGGAGGTGGTGCAGCACCGGTAAGACCCCCGTTAGACCTAGGGGTGTAACAATACATCGATCCACATCAATTAATCGATTCATTAATTAATGATCCAATTACATCGATGCACAATGAAAACATCGATCAACATCGTCATTTTTAAGATACGCCTTTATTTTGAAATTCACATAGCACGTCTGTTCATCCGTGCCACCATTTCCTGTGTGGGGATGGTGGCATAACGTAGCAAATGCCACGCAACAACAAAGCCTTGCAACCCCTGCTACCTCCCACATGTGTACACGGTATTATGCAGCAGCCGATCAGTAATGTCCCGCTGACACTTCCTGAATGTGGAGCCAACCGCTTTAAAACACCAACAAAGAAGACGCAGAAATAACCCGAGAGCGGTACGGAACCTGCGTTGTTTACATTATGGTTCTGCAAAGCGAGGAGTTGAGATGAAAAAGCCACGCGAGGAAAGAGATAAAAATAATGAACTATATATATATCAGGAAATGAAATAATAATGAAAGCGTAGAGCTATAGTAGTGATGCTGATTTTAAGATGATAAGAATTAGGTTGTTTAGCTAGTGGTTTAGCACACACGTGAGTGCACAGACACAAACTGAGATCTGATACTTTCACTATTTGGTCAGTGCTCATCAATGAGTTGATTTTTAATAACTCCCCACAACAGCATCTGTTCACGTAAATAAACATAACTACTGAATAACAAGTGTCTGGAAGTCACTTAAGATATTTATTTACTATTAAAGAAGAAAAAAATGTATCAAAACTATATACAGTGGATATATAAAGTCTACATACTGTACCCCTGTTCAAATGCCAGGTTTGTGTGATGTAAAAAAATTATACCAAGATAAATATTTTCACAACTTTTCCATCTTTAATGTGACCTATAACCTGTACAATGATATTGAAAACAAACAATACGTATCACGATATTATCGCGATAATCATCACCATTAGACCCCCCGTTACACCACCGTTACACACCGTGAGACCCCCGTTACACCACCATTAGACCCCCGTTTAGACCCCCGTTACAACCACCTTTAGACCCCCGTTACACCACCATTAGACCCCCGTTAGACCCCCGTTACACCACCTTTAGACCCCCGTTACACCACCATTAGACCACCGTTAGACCCCCGTTACACCACCTTTAGACCCCTGTTACACCACCGTTAGACCACCATTAGACCTCATTACAGCACTGTTCGACCACCAGTCAACCACCGCCATCATTAAGGTACAACTGTTATCTGAGGCTCCGCCCCCTTCACAGGTTTGAGAGTCTGGAGCCAGAGATGAACAGCCAGGCTTCAAGGGTTGCAGTGGTGAACCAGGTCTCACGTCAGCTGATCCACAGCGGACACCCAAGTGAGAGAGAGATCAAAGCTCAGCAGGACAAGCTCAACACCAGGTATACTACTGTAAATATGACAAATACTACTGTAAATATTACAAATACTACTGTAAATATTACAAATACTACTCTGAATATTACAAATACTACTCTGAATATTACAAATACTACTGTAAATATGACAAATACTACTGTAAATATGACAAATACTACTGTAAATATGACAAATACTACTCTGAATATTACAAATACTACTGTAAATATTACAAATAATACTGTAAATATGACAAATACTACTGTAAATATTACAAATACTACTCTGAATATTACAAATACTACTCTGAATATTACAAATACTACTCTGAATATTACAAATACTACTCTGAATATTACAAATACTACTCTGAATATTACAAATACTACTGTAAATATGACAAATACTACTGTAAATATTACAAATACTACTATAAATATTACAAATACTACTCTGAATATTACAAATACTACTGTAAATATTACAAATACTACTCTGAATATTACAAATACTACTGTAAATATTACAAATACTACTCTGAATATTACAAATACTACTGTAAATATTACAAATACTACTCTGAATATTACAAATACTACTATACTATTACAAATACTACTATAAATATTACAAATACTACTCTGAATATTACAAATACTACTGTAAATATTACAAATACTACTGTAAATATTACAAATACTCTAACTACTATAAGTACTAATACAACAGTGAGAGAGAGATCAAAGCTCAGCAGGACAAACACAACACTAGGTATACTAGTGTAAATACATTTAATACTTACTACTACAAATACTACTCTAAGGGGCAGATTCACTAAAGGTTTAGGGGTATTGAAAAGTGTGCAAACATCACTGCACGCGCTAATAAGCACGTTTATCTCTAATGAATATGTATAGTAGGCGGAGCTCACAAGGCGAGCAAAGAAATGGGAGGAGGACATGCAAATAAATGAATGCTGGGGACGCAGTGCAATTCATCAAATCTGGAACTGTTTGCTGTGATTGTTTTAGCACAGGAAGATAGTACGACTGACAAGCAGGTGCAAACACACACACAGTGATCAGCTGCAGTATATGTTGACACAATACACAGCAATTTAAATAAAACAATAGTCAATATTAACTAACATCCACTGAAAGGAAATGCAGAGTGTGTGTGTGTGCGCATGCGTGTGCGCTACAGACCACCACTCCAATGAGCTCCTGTGTTTTTCTCTCCATGTTTTGACCGTAAAACTCTGGTGTCAGTAGCGTCAGGCTAGAATCAGCTGAGCTTCATTTACACAGTGATGGAACAATATTCACAAATGAGTGTGCGTGACTACTCAGGAGCGCAGACCTGCTGGATGATGGTCAATAGATCATCTTCATACGGTGCTGATCGACTGATTGATAGACTGTGTTGCTGTATTAACTCAGATCAATGACATCAAAAGATCAATAGGACGGTTTCTGTCCAAATCCACGTGTTAAGAACAAAGTTATAATTCGTTGCCCCTAATTAGTGTAACTACTCTAGACACAGTGTAGCTGAATGCGATGGCGCCCCCTACAGTCCTACAGTAATCAATCCTCGGACTCTTAAGCTTTAGCTCAGTTACTTCCTGAGAGAGGAAGAATTAAAGTTAAATTTCCTCATGGCTCCGCCCCCTCACAGGTGGAGCCAGTTCAGAGACCTGGTAGACCAGAAGAAGGACAGTCTGAACTCAGCTCTGGGAGTCCAGAACTATTACCTGGAGTGTAACGAGACCAAGTCCTGGATCAAGGAGAAGACCAAGGTGAGTCTATCTACCTATAATAAATAAAGTAACTACAAATAATTAAACAAGGTGATGTTTAACTACTTTATCTACTGAAAAATAAATAAACAAGGTCATTAACAATGTTTCAATCAAAGAAGATCAATAATAAACTCAATGCAGTGAGAACAGTGAGCATCCACTGACCAATCACAGGCTGTGTAGCAGTCACATGTTGTCTTCTTAATGCCATTCCAATGGTTTTCTGAGATATCCTGATTCTGGACTAATAAGTAACTCATCATGTGACCTTTGACCTCCTCCACCAGGTGATCGAGTCGACTCAGGAGCTGGGTAACGACCTAGCGGGCGTGATGGCGCTACAAAGGAAGCTAACGGGCATGGAGCGCGACCTCGCCGCCATCGAGGATAAGCTAGGAGACCTGGGAAAGGAGGCGGAGCGTCTGGGCTCAGAGCACGCTGAGCAGGAGGAGGGGATCAAAGGACGATTGGCTGAGATCACAGAGGTGTGGGACGAGATGAAGGTAAGCCCTGCCCACCCAGCACATGTCCTATCATGAAGCCCTGAGGAACACCACGACTCACGTATCTGCTCTGATTGGTCGATAGGACACCATGAAGACCCGTGAGGAGTCGCTGGGTGAGGCCAGCAAGCTGCAGCAGTTCCTGCGTGACCTGGACGACTTCCAGTCGTGGCTGTCGCGCACGCAGACGGTGATTGCGTCCGAGGACATGCCCAACACGCTGGCCGAGGCCGAGAAGCTGCTGACTCAGCACGAGGGCATCAAGAACGAGATCCGCAACTACGAGGAGGACTACCAGAAGATGAGGGACATGGGAGAGATGGTGACACAGGGGCAGACGGACGCGCAACACATGTTTCTCCGCCAGCGGCTGCAGGCACTCGACACCGGCTGGAACGAGCTGCACAAGATGTGGGAGAACCGGCAAAGTCTGCTCTCGCAGTCGCATGCTCACCAGCTGTTCCTGAGGGACACCAAGCAGGCCGAGGCCTTCCTCAACAACCAGGTAGGATGGTCACCATGGATCTATCGCTGATTAGCTATAGGTCGCACCTAGCCATAGGTCGCTGGCTGTAGGGTGCACCTGACTATAAGTCATTGTTTGCTCAGTCTGGTCCTGTGGTGGGTAACCTCTGGTAACATACCTCTGGTCTGGTCCTCAGGAGTATGTCCTGGCTCACACGGAGCTGCCGAGCACGCTGGAAGCTGCCGAGGCCGCCATCAAGAAGCAGGAGGACTTCATGACCACCATGGATGCCAATGAGGAGAAGATCAGTGGTGTGGTGGAGACGGGGCGTCGCCTGGTTGCCGATGGCAACGTAAATGCCGAGCGAATCCAGGAGAAAGTGGACTCCATCGACGAGAGGTGAAGCTAAACGCCTGCATGTAACTAAACTTTCTTAAAGAGTAATTAAACGTTTTTAAATAATAACTAAACTTTTTTAAATAGTAACTGAACCTGGGTTCAAATTGACCAAAATGATGGAAAAGGTGTTGAAATGGGATTTTAAAGAGATATGGTGAAAAGAGGTTAAAAGTAGCAATAATGGGTCAAATTATGTGATGTTGGAAAATGTTTGTGTTGTAAATGTCTTAAAAAATGTGCAGAAAAGGCATTAAAATGTGATGTAGAAGTGTCAGAAATGGG
This sequence comes from Gouania willdenowi, assembly GCF_900634775.1. Lineage (NCBI taxonomy): Eukaryota > Metazoa > Chordata > Actinopteri > Blenniiformes > Gobiesocidae > Gouania > Gouania willdenowi. The sequence goes on along the minus strand of NC_041058.1, from coordinate 860,106 downwards.
TGTAATGTTGCAAAAGTGCATTAAAATGAGGAAAAATATGGCAAGAAAAAGTGATGAAAATTAGGTTAAAATATGGTGAGTTTGAGAAATGGAATATATATATATATATATATTTTTAGTTTCTTGAAGGCATCTGCCTCCCAGTATCTTGTGACCCAAATGGTGTCTTGACCCAAAGGTTGAGAACCCCTGCTGTAAAAGACCCTGACCTTGTAAACTGTCTACGCAGCAGCTTTAAATCCGTTACATTTTTGCGTTCAGACACAAAAAGAACCGAGCAGCTGCCAGTGAGCTACTGAACCGTCTGAAGGACAACAGAGACCTGCAGAGGTTCCTCCAGGACTGTCAGGAGGTAAAAATATAGTCTGTGTTCCTCTCTAACACTGCACGGTGTCCTATAGCTGTGTGCGTGTGCGTGTTTGTGTGTGTGTGCGTGTGTGTGTATGTGTGTGTGTGTGTGTGTGCAGCTGTCCCTGTGGATCAACGAGAAGATGCTGACGGCCCAGGACATGACGTACGACGAGGCCAGGAACCTCCACAGCAAGTGGCTGAAGCACCAGGCCTTCATGGCTGAGCTGCAGTCCAACAAGGAGTGGCTGGACAAGATCCAGAAGGTAGGTCACGCCCACCACTCACTGTCCTCCAATCAATGAAGCCCGTCTCTACAGCGTCACATTTGTGCCACAATTCTGTATGAGCAGAATGTGAGAACTGAGATTATTTTAAAAATATTCTTTTTATAACAAATGTCACCAGATAACATGATAACCAGCTGATTCAAAACACCACTGCAGTCACTTTGTAGCATCAGTGTGTCTGAGAATGAGCTACTGCTAACTAGTCAGTACTCAACAGCTGCCTCAGCTCTCTGTCTTTTGGTTTCGGTTTTTGTGTGCTTTGTTTTATTCTGTGTTTTTTACCTCATTTTGTTTGTCTTTTTTGTGTGTTTTTTTGTCTGTTGTGTGTTTTTTTGTCTGTTGTTGTGTGTTGTTGTTGTTGTCCCGCTAACATGTTGTGTGATCACCAGGACGGCCAGGCGCTGGCGGCGGAGAAGCCAGAGACTGAGTCCATGGTGAAGGAGAAGCTGGGCTCACTGAAGGACATGTGGGCGGAGCTTGAGTCCAGCACTCAGACCAAAGCTAAGTGTCTGTTTGACGCTAACAAGGCGGAGCTATTCACTCAGAGCTGTGCTGACCTGGACAAGTGGCTGGGAGGGTTGGACGGTCAGCTGCAGTCTGACGACTACGGGAAGGACCTGACCTCTGTCAACATCCTACTGAAGAAGCAGCAGGTGAGCTCCCATTGGTCCTCTCAGGTCACATGACTGAGCTCTGATGGTCATGTGACTGAGCCTGGGTGTGGTCCTGCTGCAGATGCTGGAGAGCCAGGTGGAGGTGCGTCAGAAGGAGGTGGAGGAGCTCCAGGCCCAGTCCCATGTGCTGAGTCAGGAGGGCAAAGGTTCAGAGGAAGTGGACGGGCAGAGGATCAGCGTAGAGAAGAAGTTCAACGCCCTCCAGGCACCACTACAGACACGACGAGAACATCTGATGGCCTCACGAGAGATCCACCAGTTCAACAGAGACGTGGAGGACGAGATCGTACGTGACTTATCGTAGTTATCGACTCAGTTAGTTTCTCATAGAGTTATTATCCTCCGCCACCAAGTGGAAGGAGGACATAGGTGTGTGGCTCCAGGGTATCAATACCTTGATGGAGTTCGAAAATGAGAAGCGCGCAATTATTTTTACCCCCCAGGGCCCCAAATAATAAAAAACAAAAGTTGTTCCCTCATTTATTTGGGGTCAAATATTACGATGGTTAGTGGTATCGAATCATTGGCACTTATTAATATATTAATGGGGCCCATTCCCTCGTGTTTGTCCTTTTTTCAAATGACTCCTCCTTTGTTAGTTCTCGTTAGATCAGAATGCAGTTTGATATGAATACTTTATGAATGAATATGATGAGACACTTTTCAATTTAATTTGTTTTATGCGGTGGAACCGAGTCATTTCACTGAATCCTCGGGAACGTTGTACGTGCTATTCTGTGCGGGCCACGGGCCGTCGTTCATCAGAACTTGTTTTTACTCCGTTGGAGGTATCTTCAAACCATTAAGATAGTTAGTCATTTTAGATTCTGATGTGATAATATTTCATCTATACATCTAGGTTCTTAGATCTGGAACATTTAGGAAAAAGTTGTGAGTTAACGAGAACCAATGTAGTGAGGAATGTTGATGACTATGTCTTCTTGTTAACTCTTAAAGTTAGTTTCTTATAGAGTTATTTACTCATAATTAGTTTTATCATAGTTATTAACTCATATTTTTAGTTAGTCATAGTGTTTGTATTACATGATGTGTCTATAATAGCGCCCTCCTGTGGTTCAGCCTGATCGCCCTGTGTGTATGTTGTGTTTATGTTTGTGTGTATATGTGTGTGTTTATGTTTGTGTGTATATGTGTGTGTTTATGTTTGTGTGTATATGCGTGTGTTTATGTTTGTGTGTATATGTGTGTGTTTATGTTTGTGTGTATATGCGTTGTGTTATGTTTGTGTGTATATGTGTGTGTTTATGTTTGTGTGTATATGTGTGTGTAACCTCAGCTGTGGGTGGAGGAGCGCATGCCTCTGGCTTCATCCACTGATCACGGGAACAACCTGCAGACGGTTCAGCTGCTCATCAAGAAGAACCAGGTAAGAGGAGCCACACTTCCTGTTTCCTTCACAATAAAAGCTTTGATGGGCTCAGACCTTACAGAAAGAGATCGCTTCCTGTTTCCTTCAGAATAAAAGCTCTTTTCCTGTGCTCAGACCCTACAGAAGGAGATCCAGGGCCACCAGCCTCGTTTTGACGACATCTTTGAGCGTAGCGTGCACGTGCTGCGAGCGAGCAGCCCCACGGCCGAGCCCATCCGGCGCCGCCTGGCAGAGCTCCAGGGTCTGTGGGACCAGATCAGGACGGAGACGGAGAACCGCCACGCCCGCCTCAGCGAGGCCCACGAGGCTCAGCGCTACTACTTTGACGCCGCCGAGGCCGAGGCCTGGATGAGCGAGCAGGAGCTGTACATGATGTCAGAGGAGAAGGCCAAGGTAGGCCACGCCCCCTAAAGCAGTGCTTCTCAAAGGAGGGGCGTCACAAACTTTTCAATTTCATGCCAAATGCATTTTTGAGATCAATAACACTAAATCAAACTATTTTACACAAAGAAAGTAATAATGAGAACCTAAAAGAACATTTAAATGTGACGTGAAAGTAAAGTGTAGAAATAATGATTTAAAATGACTGAAAAAATGTATTTCCTTTTTGGGTTTCTAAAGCTTTTTGTCACAGATTGCAAACAGTGTTCCTTTATTTCCTGTATTTTTGACTAATTAACTATTAGTCATTAACACATTAACACTTTTACATTTGGTTTTCATGCAGGTGATTAGTTTATTTTAATTTTTGAGTTTTAATTTATTTATGAAATACATCTGTTGCATTATGGAACATGAATAATGGGTCAACATTAGGTGGAAAAGGTTTATAAGTGCTGAAAATGTCTGGAAAGTGGAAAACGTGTAGAAAAGCATTAAAATGTGATGTAGACGTGTCAGAAATGGGAAAAATTTAGCAAAAATGCATTAAAAAGAGCAACAATATGGGAAGAAAAAGTGATGAAAATAGGTTCAAATATGGCAAGACGTGAAAAATGAAGTTACTTTTTCCGTTAGTTCAATACGTTTTGAAATGAGTTATTAATCTGGATTATTTAGGGGCGTTGGGAGCAGGTGGGGCTTGAAAGTTCACCTTTCAAGGGGGGGCTTACAGACAGTGACGAGGCTCCTCCCTCCCACAGGACGAACAGAGTTCCGTGGCCATGCTGAAGAAACATCAGATCCTGGAGCAGGCGGTGGAGGACTACGCTGACACCGTCCACCAGCTGTCCAGCACCAGCAGAGGACTGGTGGGGGCCGCCCACCCCGACAGGTAGGACCAGCAGGACCGGAACCATCCATCCTGTCTAGAGATTAAAGCATTGAGGTGCTAGCTGCTACATGTTAGCATTGAGATGCTAGCTGCTACATGTTAGCATTGAGGTGTTAGCTGATACAAATTTAGCATTGAGGTGCTAGCTGCTACATGTTAGCATTGAGGTGCTAGCTGCTACTTGTTTAGCATTGCGGTGCTAGCTACTACATATTTAACATTTAGGTGCTAGCTGCTATATGTTAGCATTGAGATGCTAGCTGCTACATGCTAGCATTGAGGTGGTAGCTGCTACATATTTAGCATTGAGGTGCTAGCTGCTACATATTTACCATTGAGGTGGTAGCTGCTACATGTTTCGCATTGAGTTGCTAGCTGAGGCTAGCAGAGCTCCTTTGATCCGCAAACTTTTTCTTGCACAATTTTCACACAACTGGGCTTTAGTTTTCCATCCATCTAAATTTTATTTAAACTAAAATTAATGCCCACGAAGCTGAGAAGCTCTGCAATCTCCCGTTTTGTATTGTAGCCTGTGCGTCAGTATTATGGATATACTGGGAACTCTTGAAATAAGAAATGTTCCGCATGTTTGGAGTGCAAAAATAAAGCAATTAACAGCATTATTTATATTTTTTAATATGTTATTTTTTCCTGTAATTAATTAATTGCAATGAATGCGTTAAAATGACAGCCCTAACCATCCATTCACTATCGTTGTCCCTCCGTCGTGCAGCGAGCGCATCGGCATGCGTCAGTCACAGGTGGATAAACTCTACGCTGGTCTGAAGGATCTGTCTGAGGAACGCAGAGGGAAGCTGGACGAGCGCTTCCGTCTGTTCCAGCTCAACAGAGAAGTGGACGACCTGGAGCAGTGGATCGCTGAGAGAGAGGTGGTGGCCGGGTCCCACGAGCTGGGCCAGGACTACGAGCACGTGACCGTTAGTATTACACACACACACACACAGAGTTAGTAGACCATAGATAAGTTAGTTTGACATAGTTTCTCGTAGAGTTATTGTTTCACATAGAGGAGTTAGTTTCTCATAGTTATCTCATAGATACAAGTTATTATCTCATAGAGTTAGTATCTTGTAGAGTTAGTTTCACATAGAAAAGAATTAGTTTCTCATAGAGTTAATATAACATAGAGTTATTATCTCCTACATACTAACTAAATACACACATTTCCTCTGACCTTTGACCTTTTCTCTCTGACCCTCAGATGCTGCAGGAGCGTTTCCGTGAGTTCGCCCGTGACACCGGCACCATCGGCCAGGAGCGCGTAGACGGAGTCAACCGTCTGGCAGACGATCTGATCAACTCTGGCCACGGAGACGCCGCCACCATTGCGGAGTGGAAGGATGGTCTGAACGAGGCATGGGCTGACCTGCTGGAGCTGATCGACACACGCACGCAGATCCTGGCCGCCTCCTTTGAGCTGCACAAGTTCTACCACGACGCCAAGGAGATCCTGGGACGCATCCTGGACAAACACAAGAAGCTCCCCGAGGAGGTGGGCCGCGACCAGAACACGGTGGAGACGCTGCAGAGGATGCACACCACCTTTGAACACGACATCCAGGCCCTGGGCACACAGGTACCACCTCTACCTCACGATCAGGAGCTTTATTTTGAAGGGCCGTACCAACGCTTCTCTCTCTCTCTCTCTCTCTGTAGGTGCGACAGCTCCAGGACGACGCTGTCCGTCTGCAGTCGGCATACGCCGGGGACAAAGCCGACGATATCCAGAAACGCGAGGGCGAGGTGAGTTTGCAGGAAGTTCAACGGGTCCATTTCCTGTTAGCCTAGCATGCTGCATCGCTGCTGCTCCAACACACCACGGGTCACTGAACGCATCACAACGCTGCATTCGAGAGCATCGGAGTGGTTCAGAGGGAGGCTTCAGAAACACAACAAGGCAAAGTTTTCCAACCTGAATTTCTACGGCCATAACCGATTTTTGAAAAAGTCACGTAGCGTCCATTCCCACGTTTGGTTAGCTTAGCACGTAGCGACAAGTCCACATGTTTGGTTAGCTTGTGTGATCTCAGCGTCTCCCTCTGTACACACGTTCAGTGTGTGATGTTGTGTAGCTGATGTGTGTTGTTATCAGTGTGTAACGCTGTCCCTGTGTGTCTGTCCCTCTGCATCGCTCAGAGGAGACAGGCTGAGGTGAGACACGTCGTCTCCGTCTCCTGCTGCAACACTAGCAACACTAGCAGCGCTAGCACTAAAATGTTGCTCCGTGGCTCCTTCCGTCACATTTTAGTCGCTTTGCTGTCGCTCCAAAGTGTGTTTCCTATGCAGGTTTAATAGCTCCACTCGCAC
>NC_041058.1:846303-848803 GCF_900634775.1 Gouania willdenowi | reverse complement strand
CTTTTTTGGATCATGACCCCATTTAAATAACACAATTTTCTGATGACCTCAAAAACAGTTGTTTTTTTTTCTAGAATTCGTTTTTTTGTGTCACATTTTTAACAGTTTTACAAATACAGAAATAGTGACAAATTGCGCTAGTTCAGATGTTTTTAAACTTCATTTTATTTGAACTTGATTTATATTTTAGAAAGTGAAAGTATAGAATAAAGTAGTTTGAGATTTTGTTTTTATTTTAAAAATAATTTTATAATAATAGGAATTTAATAATAATGATAAAAAAGATTTCAATCACTTTTTTTTTAAATCAATTACTCAACATTTAAGGCAACCCCATTTGAATTCCAGGTGACCCCACATGGGGTCACGACCCAAAGGTTGAAAAACACATTCCCTAACACTCTCCGATTGGTCAGAGATCAGCTTCCTGTGTAGGCACGCTGAGCGAATGGCGTGATCTGACACACACACGGTAGTCAAAAATGCTCAGACACACACACACACACACACACACACACACACACACACACACACACACACACACACACACACAGTCTCACATGTGAAAATTTAAATAACAAAAAAAAGTAAAAACAACAAAACATAACATATAATTTCTGATGTCTGAGAGAAAAAAACAACAATAAATTCTACAATAGTTGAAGTTTTAGTCAAAGAACGTTTCAGTCATAGATTTAATCTGCTGTGAAAAGTTTGATCTACTTTCAGTCATACTTGGTCTTAGTTTTCTGATGAAAACTGAATTTTATTTAGTCTTCTATCATAGTTTGTCTTCTGTTTAAATACTAATTTAGTCTTAGTTTTAGTCCTTTTGCCTTTGTTTGGGTTTAGTTTTAGCCTAATTTTAGTCTGGCTTGAATGTCCATGTGACTAAAACTAGGATTAAATATCCATGTGACTAAAACTAGGACTAAATATCCATGTGACTAAAACTAGGACTAAATATCCATGTGACTAAAACTAGGACTAAATATCCATGTGACTAAAACTAGGATTAAATATCCATGTGACTAAAACTAGGACTAAATATCCATGTGACTAAAACTAGGACTAAATATCCATGTGACTAAAACTAGGACTAAATATCCATGTGACTAAAACTAGGACTAAATATTCATGTGACTAAAACTAGGACTAAATATCCATGTGACTAAAACTAGGACTAAATATTCATGTGACTAAAACTAGGACTAAATATCCATGTGACTAAAACTAGGACTAAATATCCATGTGACTAAAACTAGGACTAAATATCCATGTGACTAAAACTAGGACTAAATATTCATGTGACTAAAACTAGGACTAAATATCCATGTGACTAAAATTAGGACTAAATATCCATGTGACTAAAACTAGGATTAAATATCCATGTGACTAAAACTAGGACTAAATATCCATGTGACTAAAACTAGGACTAAATATCCATGTCACTAAAACTAGGACTAAATATCCATGTGACTAAAACTAGGACTAAATATCCATGTGACTAAAACTATGACTAAATATCCATGTGACTAAAACTATGACTAAATATCCATGTGACTAAAACTAGGACTAAATATCCATGTGACTAAAACTAGGACTAAATATTCATGTGACTAAAACTAGGACTAAATATCCATGTGACTAAAACTAGGACTAAATATCCATGTGACTAAAACTAGGACTAAATATCCATGTGACTAAAACTAGGACTAAATATCCATGTGACTAAAACTAGGACTAAATATCCATGTGACTAAAACTAGGACTAAATATCCATGTGACTAAAATTAGGACTAAATATTCATGTGACTAAAACTAGGACTAAATATCCATGTGACTAAAACTAGGACTAAATATCCATGTGACTAAAACTACGACTAAATATCCATGTGACTAAAACTAGGACTAAATATCCATGTGACTAAAACTAGGACTAAATATCCATGTGACTAAAACTAGGACTAAATATCCATGTGACTAAAATTAGGACTAAATATCCATGTGACTAAAACTAGGATTAAATATCCATGTGACTAAAACTAGGACTAAATATCCATGTGACTAAAACTAGGACTAAATATCCATGTGACTAAAACTAGGACTAAATATTCATGTGACTAAAATTAGGACTAAATATCCATGTGACTAAAACTAGGATTAAATATCCATGTGACTAAAACTAGGACTAAATATCCATGTGACTAAAACTAGGACTAAATATCCATGTGACTAAAACTAGGATTAAATATCCATGTGACTAAAACTAGGACTAAATATCCATGTGACTAAAACTAGGACTAAATATCCATGTGACTAAAACTAGGACTAAATATCCATGTGACTATAACTAGAAGCAGCTCTTTGCACTTCTCATCACTTCTTTGTTGGTTTAGTCCAGTTTTAGTCGACTGTGAAGGTGTATCAGTTGATGTGGTGATCGTTATAGTTAGTGACACGTCTGAGGCAGGAAATGGTGGTTTGTGTGATTTGAGGA